>NW_027189142.1:2437822-2528798 GCF_040958095.1 Procambarus clarkii
CAGTTTCAAGTGGGGATGGAAGAATGTCTTCCAGGATTGGTATATCTCCATGTGTTTTTGACATATGGGTTTCCGTCATTTTGACAATATTCAGGAATTTTGCAAAAATAATGGCATTTACTATTTTTAAAAGATTATTAGCAAATTTACAGAAATGGTGCATTCGGAAGACAAAACCGTGGTAGACATGGAACGAACAAGTTAGGTGAGAGGGTGGTGGAGGCCAAAACCATAATCATAATCATCTGTATCAAACCTTATTACAGGTAAAACCAGTAGGCAGTCTACTGTATTTTATCAAACCGTTATTAGTATAATAGATCTCGTAATAATTTTGCAAAAATAATGGCATTTACTATTTTTAAAAGATTATTAGCAAATTTACAGAAATGGTGCATTCGGAAGACAAAACCGTGGTAGACATGGTTGGAACAAGTTAGGTGAGAGGGTGGTGGAGGCCAAAACCATAATCATAATCATCTGTATCAAACCTTATTACAGGTAAAACCAGTAGGCAGTCTACTGTATTTTATCAAACCGTAATTAGTATAATAGATCTCGTAATAATTTTGCAAAAATAATGGCATTTACTATTTTTAAAAGATTATTAGCAAATTTACAGAAATGGTGCATTCGGAAGACAAAACCGTGGTAGACATGGAACGAACAAGTTAGGTGAGAGGGTGGTGGAGGCCAAAACCATAATCATAATCATCTGTATCAAACCTTATTACAGGTAAAACCAGTAGGCAGTCTACTGTATTTTATCAAACCGTTATTAGTATAATAGATCTCGTAATAATTTTGCAAAAATAATGGCATTTACTATTTTTAAAAGATTATTAGCAAATTTACAGAAATGGTGCATTCGGAAGACAAAACCAATTTTTCACTTTTGACAATTGAGCACCTGCTACATCCAGATTCTAGGGAGGAAAGGAAGGACGATCTTACTGGATCCCATAGCCTCTCCGAGGCACAAACCAGGCTTTTACATAACCCCCCCCCCTGCACCCGAGCTTTTTAAAATAGTAAATGCCATTATTTTTGCAAAATTATTACGAGATCTATTATACTAATAACGGTAAATAAATAATAAATAGTAAATAAATCAAAATCAGTTACATTATTTTATCTTATTCATAGCATAAATGTTCTCGAAGATTACTAAAAAGAAATTGAATTAGACTACAGCAAATTGGCAAACTTTACCTTGTATCTGTTTCCACCGAGTTTGTTTGGGGCGTTCTTCAACATATCAGCAATACTTGTCTCAACATCTCTTTCAGTTGCATTAGTGTGGGTGTTGATACAGGCTTCTGGAAATTTATAAGAATTAATTAATATATATAATTATAATTCACTTTGCTATTCCCCATTCCACAGTCCTCTCGTCCTTCCCACTTCCCTGTCCCCACATCATCCCCACTATTCCCACTTCCCTGTCCCATCGTCCTCCTTACCATTTTCCCCTCCCCTGTCCTTCTTCCTCCCCCACCATCTCCCATTCACCTGTCCCTTTGTCCTCCCCAGCATTCCCCTGTCCCCACCATCCCCAACTCCCCAGTCCCCTCGTCCTCCCCACCATTACCCTCTCCTCTGTCCCCTCGTCTTCCCCACCATACCCCCCTCTCGTCCTCCCCACCATTCCAAACTACCTCATCCGATGCATTCTATAATGGTCTGATGCTTCCATCAGAAAATTGGGAACATCAAATGATCTGATATTCCCATCACTGAAAAATAAGAACAGCTAAAAAAATGAAATGAAAAAAATAAAAAAATAAACTATACTCATGAAAGGAACAGTATGGTAAACAACACAGCTCAATTTCAATGCAATGTCACACAAAATTATTAAATCGAAATGAAAATAAATTGAAATCTATGAAAATTCAAATTATCAATACAATCGGAAATATTGAAATAATATCGCAACATAATATAGTGTGGGTTGCTCTTACGTGCAACAGACGGTGCTGTTTTTCAAAAAAGGCATGGTTTTACCTGTCACAAGTGTGGCATCTATACTTATACTCACGAAATGAACGGTATGGTAAACAACATAGCTCAATTGCAATGCAATGTCACAATAACATTTAATAACAATAATAACAATAACATTTAAATATACTTTAAGATATAATCTAGAAGAAAATAAGAACATTGAAACGGTTCATGAACTCGATTTCAATAAAGGACACTATGGGGAACTTTGAAAAACAGTTAATGAGTATAATTAGACAGACTTGTTGCTAGGCAGAGGAGTAAATAATGAGATATATGGCAAATTTTGCAAAATATACGGCACACAAACATTCATACCCAAACAAAGCAAAATGCTAGGTAAGAACAAAGCAGTTGGCCCGTAGGGGAAAGGAGATACCCACAAGACTGGAATACAAGTCATTAACAAGCACACAAGTACTACACTACACAACAACCGCACTACTACCAGAACTGGACGAATCACTACCAAAACAACACATTGCACATCACTACCAAAACAACACAACACAACACAAGCATTGGCAAAGAATTATAGACCAGTTGCACTAACATCCCACATAATAAAATTATTTGAGAGTGATCAGGAGTCAGATTACTAGTTTTATAGAGACCAATGACCTCCACAATCCAGGCCAACAAGGATTTAGAGCAGTTTCTATGATCGAGCCACTGAGATCTATAAAGAATTCTGATCAAGAAAGAGATCTAGGGGTGGTTTTAGATAGAAAACTATAACCTGAGGATCATATTAAGAACATTCTGCGAGGGGCCTATGCTACACTTTTTAACTTTAGAATTGCTTTTAAATACATAGGTCAAAAAGTTTTAAAAGTTTTAAAAGTTTTTTAAACCTCTCGTGTATCATGAGTGTGTTAAAGCATCAGATGGTGCATTCAGATGATGAATATTACCTAGTTCCTTCATCTGGGAAGAATGAACACATATTGGTGCATTCGGATGATAAAAACTAACTACTGTAGTTTAATTGATCAACAGACTGTATATCATATGCAGACTGTATGTGGATCTGCGGGCCACTCCAAACAACAGCCTGGTGGACCAAGCTCCACCAGGGCTAAAGCACAAAGTGATATAGATGTGATAGAGAAACTAGGTCAAATGGAGGAGTAGGTCTGTATATTAAACAGCACCTGACGTGCACAGAGCTACTAAACTCAATGTAGTGGTAGAGTGGTGGGGGGGGGGGAAACATTGCAGAAAAAAACAAAAATACAATTTGGTCAACAAAACAGCATTGTTTAAAATAGAAGACATGGGTTGTCATTTTGGGGGTAAGGTAGGTTACATTGAGTTAATTAGTTAGTACTTAGTTTTTATCTTAAACTGGTTGGGAGAGGTACAGTGTTGCTGTGCTGGTGAAAGAACACCTAAAGGTAAATTAAATAATGATTGCGAATCCACAAGAAGTTGACATAATATCGCTAGAGATCTGCAATCAGGATGATAAACTTTCCTTAAAGAATTTGACAAACACTTGCTGATAGGACATGAAGTAAATGAAATGTATGTCAAGTTTTGTGAAATATATGATAAAAGCACAACAAAATTTGTACCAAAGGAGAGATGCAGAACTAGGAAAAGGGGTTTGTTCAACAGAAATTGCGAGAGGG
This sequence comes from Procambarus clarkii, assembly GCF_040958095.1. Classification (NCBI taxonomy): domain Eukaryota; kingdom Metazoa; phylum Arthropoda; class Malacostraca; order Decapoda; family Cambaridae; genus Procambarus; species Procambarus clarkii. The sequence goes on from NW_027189142.1 coordinate 2,441,464, forward strand.
CCTGAGACCCAAACACACACAAATGGAATCAATATATAGCAAGAGGCCAAACCCCCAAACATACAAGCGATGCAAAGATGCGAGAAACAGCAGCAGCATTAAGGAGAGGGACTTAAGGACCATAAATAAAGTGTGAAAATAAACTCGAGTAAATTTTTTTAACTACTCTCGACAGTGAAGAAAAACAAATATTCAGACGATTTGTGTTAGAATCATTAATCTTACACTTTCGGTCATATTCAACAACACAAATACATACACACACATTCCTGTTGCTGTAGCAAGTGAAGAATTACACACACAGATCACAATAACGTGATGCATCAAATGAACAAATCCACAAGGGCCGTGACGAGGATTCGAACCTGCGTCCGGGAGCATCCCAGACACTGCCTTAATCGACTGAGCTACAACAGGGTAAAAGGGTTGAAACCGAAGTTCTACTGAACTTACTGGATCCCATAGCCTCTCCGAGGCACAAACCAGGCTTTTACACAACCCCCCCCCCCCCCTGCACCCGAGCTATGTCAACAGGCCGTTCTCCCTCTTCGCCCTTCCGAATGCACCATATCAGTAAATTTTTTAATAATCTTTTAAAAATAGTAAATGCCACTATTTTTGCAAAATTATTACGAGATCTATTATTCTATAGAATAATGCATATAAATGCATATATGCATATAAATACAAAACATAAATACAAAAGTAAATGTAAATAATTTTACCTTGCACCTAGATCCACCAAGCCTGTATGGCGCGCGTTTCAGTACTTCGGAAATCTAGAACTATCTTGAATCTCTAATCTGCAATGAAACAATACATATTATTGCACTTACCAAAACATGGATGAATGTAGAAAATACAGAACTATTAGCTGAATATCAAATAAATGGATTTAATCTATTTCACACAGATAGATATATTACACCGTGTATATTAGGTAATACCTAACATACACGCCTCCACACACACTACATTTGAAATGTAGTCTCAAAAAGACTACATTTCAACAGCAAAGATTACTCCATAAAAAAATAATTAAATTATTGACCAACATGAGAGAGGGTTAGCCAACATGAGGGTTGTGTTGATTGCCTGAAAATATTTAAATTGTGTAATGTATTGAATGGCATTTTTCAAGTTACAACATTTTTTAAATTACTGAACTAGGTTCTAGGCTTTGCTAGGCTTAATTCAATTATTACAGATAAGCCTAACCTAGCCTAGAACCCAGTGGATTTTCTTCCTATTGGGGAGTGTTGTACATGCCTCGCCTCCACATAAACACTAGCACAGCCAGGCCTCGCCTCCACATACACACTAGCACAGCCAGGCCTCGCCTCCACATACACCAGCACTGCCAGGCCTCGCCTCCACATACACACTAGCACAGCCAGGCCTCGCCTCCACATACACACTAGCACAGCCAGGCCTCGCCTCCACATACACCAGCACTGCCAGGCCTCGCCTCCACATACACACTAGCACAGCCAGGCCTCGCCTCCACATACACACTAGCACAGCCAGGCCTCGCCTCCACATACACCAGCACTGCCAGGCCTCGCCTCCACATACTCACCAGCACAGCCAGGCCTCGCCTCCACATACACCAGCACTGCCAGGCCTCGCCTCGCCTCCACATACACCAGCACTGCCAGGCCTCGCTTCCACATTTAAACCAACCAAGCCCACAAATACGTTAACATGGACCAGCATTACACCGTCTAACATACTCTGTCAGATGTAACAACTAAATTTGTGAATTCAAGACCAAATCTATTGTATAACACAGTGTTAGTACGAGAAAAACATTACTTACATTCGAAGCCGTGTTTTAAAATGGCGGCGGTCTTGTACTGACGCTCCAAACTGTGTGTTCGTTTGCGTATGATGAACGTGTGACAATTTACTACAACAATTATTTAATTATTCTTATTCTTTATTTTAATATTTTTAGGGTACATGAAATTTCAAACTTATTTGCACACAATAATATAATTGCATTGTCATAACCTTTATATATTACGGAAAATACGATGACATGAACGAAGTCAAAGTGAAGTTGAAGTCAAAGTCATTCGCCGAACGTATTAGTCATTTTTTTCATACATACATAGTTGATTTACAAACATAATGTTGGATTTATAGATAGAGCTAGTGCATACAATACCTAAAGCCACTATGTAGGCCTATAGCATTTCAGGCAACCGGGCAGTATATATGGACCCCTTACTCAAATCTCTGAATATGTTAGATATTAAGTCCCTGCACATACTCTCATGTGTATTTTATATATATAAAACGCTGCACTGTAATGTCAATCCTGACCTTAAAAGCTTCCTAGAAGGTTGTAACAGATCCCATGAGCACCACACCAGAAACAAATACCTATTTGATATTCCAAGAGTACGACTTAGTCAAACTAGAAATGCTTTACAAATCAAGAGACCTCGAATGTGGAATGACCTTCCCAATTATGTTAAAAACTGTACCTCTCCCAACCAGTTTAAGATAAATAAAGATAAATTTATAAGTTAAGAAAAATTCCACAAATCAACAACCCTGTTACTGACCCTGTATTTACCCAAGTCTTTCCTAAATCTAAAATTAACTTATCCAATTTATACCCATTGTTTCGTGTTCTATCTTGTGTTGACAATTTTAATACCCTATTAATATCCCCTTTGTTATATCTATTCAGGAAATTGTGGTTGATCTCGAACCCATTGATAATGTGACGACTTATACAGAATTTTGTAACTATATCATCAAGATTGTAACCAGCTTAGCTAAATGTAGTGTGGGGTTCAGTCCCTAAGCCCATATATGTGCCTCTCTAACCATTTAGGTTACAGGGCAAAAACATAAAAACAAAGGTAACTGCAGAAGGCCTATTGGCCCATACCAGGCAGCTCCTATCTATAACAGATAAACACTAAGTACTACCTAATTAACTCAATGTAACCTACCAACCTAACCGCCAAAATGTCAATCCATATCTTTTATTTTAAACAATGCTGTTTTGTTGACCAAATTGTATTTTTACTCTTTTTCTGTCATGTTTCTCCCACCCCTGTTTTTTCCCTTTTTTCTTATTTTTTCTCAACATAATTCATACTTTAATTATGCGGATCAGGACATCACCTGATCAAACACATCAAACATCGTTTGACCACCATCAAACACACACATTTCGTGTGTGTTTGACGCTCACTGATATGTACCAGCGTTGTTTTATATATGGTGCTATTCTATCTTACGCTTTGTTGCTCTTTTTTACCTACGGGCTCATAGAACATTCTATTGCGAAAACATTGGCACAAAAATGAATGACGTACATACAATAATAATGTCAGGACAGTGATATAATTATAAACTTTCAAAGCACTGTATCGCCCATGTGTCGTCTTGTCACCAATACTGGGTAACAGTTCCGCCACTTCCCACACTCTTGCGGGTGGGCAGCGACCATTATTCTACGTTTATATTCATATCACCGTGTTGGGAATTTCATTGCGAGTACATTGATACCAAAATTAACGCTGTAGGACAAGTGTGGAAGTGATAACAATCCCAAGAGTAAAAACATTTTGTTGCTCTTGGGCACCCACGGCGAGTCATCTACGTAGGTATTTATTGGGTGCTGGTATTCATATAACTTTTGGTGACCGTTTTTGCTGATTTTCTTCTAGAGAATGTTATTGCGAACACGTTGGTACCAAAATGAAATACATAGCTCGAGAACTAAGGTCAGGAGAGTAAAAAGAGTATACACATTTTTGTTTTGACGCTTAATTAAGGTTATTGTGAGTACTCATCGCCTGCCTAGAAACTGGAACTAGTAATTCCATCTATCATACATATCATACAAGAGGAGCCACACATCTATGGATCATCCAATAAAATCAGCAGACTTCTAGATGTTACTACTGCTCGGCTTAGACTCGGTTACAAGTATCTCTGGGAATTCTCATTATCTGCTGATGTAGACCTGACCAAATGTAAACTGTGTCAACAAAATTATTCGCACACCCTCCGTCACTATGTGATGGAGTGCGAAAAGATACATGAATTTAGAGACAATTCTATAACCAATGTTCCAGCGATGTGTCAATATTTCATTCAAAATGATCTGCTACCAGAAATTTTAGCCAAATATCCCCAGTTTGCTAACTGTAGATAACAACTAAGTGATTGTAACCTATCCACCGCTGCCCACTGGATGGGGGACGGTGTGCAGGACAAACATATAAATTTTGATACTAGCTCTCCACATATGTCAGTTGCTTAATTTAGAACCTGTACTTGAGGTCGATCTCGAACCCATTGTTGATGTGATGACTTATATTGAATTTTGTAACTAGCTCATCAAGATTGTAACTTGCTTAGCTAAATGAATTGTGGGGTTCAGTCCCTGAGCCCATTATGTGCCTCTGTAACCCTTTCCACAACCGCCCACAAGATGGGTATGGGGTGCATAATGGGGTGGGGTGTCTTGGCCAAACGTGCCACATCAAAACCACAAGTTGACATTGAATGTGAATTAACAATGAGACAAGTAAGATTTATACTAATACATTTATACTAACTCTGTTGAGCGTTGACCATTTATACATCAAATCTGTTGATGTGAGCACTTTAGTTTAGTCTGCCGTTTAAAGAAAAAAAGAGCATATCAATGGTATATCACAGAAAACGAATTTATCATAAACTCATGTATTTGTCTTATCATATTGAACTGCATTCATATTTTTAATATATAACAATATGAATATACAAATTTCTGTAAATCCCCTACCTTGTTGGAATCTGTGGAAATGAATGAGCAAATGTGCTGGCTGAAGGCGCTGAAGGAAACCACATTGGTTTCATTTTGGATACAAATGTCCATGGAAATTCAAAATGGAAACTAATTATATAGTTGAACCTGCAGAGACGAGTTTAAGAATCTGTGTTGAGAGTGATGGACACAGCCTTCACAATTATACTTCAGAGAATGTAAACATCTAAGAGTCATTAGAAATATGTGTAGAATAATAAACCCTACATTGTTTGAGTTAGGGAAAACACCATTTGTGATATATAGATACTATAGCTGTTCCTAAAGATTCACCCTTTTTTGCACCAGCAAGATAACATATAAGATTTTAAGAGTTGACGAATGTTAATATTCTTGTTTGATAAACTGTGAACTTGAGACATAGTTAATAAGAACATATTAACACAACAAAATGTTTTCAAAATCCTTAACACCACTTTCCAGCAACTTATATAATTTATATAAATTATTTTAGAGAATAATACATAAATTATATATTTAAACATGATATAGTGTTTAGTGGAATGTATAAGGAGTCAAATTGTGTTAAAAAGAGCAATTTTTAGAAAATTTGGAAAAATACTTTTTTCTGTTCATATTATAACTAAATGGATTTTAAAGGTTTCACTCAGCCAATATATATCATTCACAATTTATTAATGAATTTTACAAAAAAACACCATAAATTTTATATTTAAACATGTAAAAACTATTTGTTTTACATTTGGAAGAAAATAATTGTAGAAAAACAATTTATAATTAAACCTTTGTGTTTGGATTTTTTGAGTAAAAGTTTCTCAAAGGCTCTCCTGCACCATTCTCAATGCAAATCATTCCCACACCTATGGGAAGAGATAGGCGAACGTTGTGTAGATGATTTGTGTTTGCTGGGTTTACACCGAAAATATGCCAATTACTGAAAACGGCGAATGGTCATATTTTGCCCAAACCCCCCTGCAGTTTTCAAAATACCTGAAATGTCGGAAATTTGAATGATGAGCATGATTTTTTATCCGAATTCTGACTCTCTGCACCTATTTTCAGTTTCAAGATACGACATTTTATACCGAAAATATGCCAATTACTGAAAACGGCGATGGGTCATATTTTGACCAAACCCCCCTGCCGTTTTCAAAATGTCTGAAATGTCGGAAAATTGACTCCTGAGCGTGATTTTTGAGCCGAATTCTGACTCTCTGCACCTATTTTCCGTTTCAAATAACGACGTTTCATACCGAAAATATGCCAATTACTGTTTACGGCGATGGGTCATATTTTGCCCAAACCCCCCTGCAGTTTTCAAAATGTCTGAAATGTCGGAAATTTGACTCCTGAGCGTGATTTATGAGCCAAATTATGACTCTCTGCACCTATTTTCAGTTTCAAATTACGACGTTTCATACCGAAAATATGCCAATTACTGTAAACGGCGATGGGTCATATTTTGCCCAAACCCCCCGGCAGTTTTCAAAATGTCCGAAATGTCGAAAATTTGACTCCTGAGCTTGATTTTTTATCCGAATTCTGACTCTCTGAACCTATTTTCAGTTTCAAATTACGACTTTTTATACCGAAAATATGCCAATTTCTGTAAACGGCGATGGGTCATATTTTGCCCAAACCCCCCCTGCAGTTTTCAAAATGTCCGAAATTTTGAAAATTTGACTCCTGAGCGTGATTTTTGAGCCGAATTCTGACTCTCTGCACCTATTTTCAGTTTCAAATTTCGACTTTTTATACCGAAAATATGCCAATTACTGAAAACGGCGATGGGTCATATTTTGCCCAAACCCACCTGAAGTTTTCAAAATGTCTGAAATGTCGGAAATTTGACTCCTGAGCGTGATTTTTGGGCCAAATTATGACTCTCTGCACCTATTTTCAGTTTCAAATTACGACGTTTCATACCGAAAATATGCCAATTACTGTAAACGGCGATGGGTCATATTTTGCCCAAACCCCCCGGCAGTTTTCAAAATGTCCGAATTGTCGGAAATTTGACTCCTGAGCGTGATTTTTTTTCCGAATTCTGACTCTCTGCACCTATTTTCAGTTTCAAATTACGACTTTTTAAACCGAAAATATGCCAATTACTGAAAACGGCGATGGGTCATATTTTGCCCAAACCCCCCTGCAGTTTTCAAAATGTCTGAAATTTCGGAAATTAGTGTCCTGAGCGTGATTTTTGAGCCGAATTCTGACTCTCTGCACCTATTATCAGTTTCAAATTACGAATTTTTATACCGAAAATATGCCAATTACTGAAAACGGCGATGGGTCATATTTTGCCCAAACCCCCCTGCAGTTTTGAAAATGTCTGAAATGTAGGAAATTTGACTCCTGAGCGTGATTTTTGAGCCGAATTCTGACTCTCTGCACTTATTTTCAGTTTCAAATTAATATATGCCAATAACTGGAAACGGCGAAGGGTCATATTTTGCCCAAACCCCCCTGCAGTTTTCAAAATGTCTGAAATGTCGGAAATTTGACTCCTGAGCGTGATTTTTGAGCCGAATTCTGACTCTCTGCACCTATTTTCAGTTTCAAATTACGACTTTTTATACCGAAAAAATGCCAATTACTGAAAACGGCGATGGGTCAAATTTTGCTCAAACCCCCCCCCCCCTGCAGTTTTCAAAATGTCTGAAATTTCGAAAATTTGACTCCTGAGCGTGATTTTTCAGCCGAATTCTGACTCTCTGCAAGTACTTTCAGTTTCAAATTACGACGTTTCATAACGAAAAAATGCCAATTACTGAAAATAGCGATGGGTCATATTTTGCCCAAACCCCCCTGCAGTTTTCAAAATGTCTGTGTCTGAAATGTCGGAAATTTGACTCCTGAGCATGATTTTTTATCCGAATTCTGACTCTCTGCACCTATTTTCAGTTTCAAATTACGACTTTTTATACCGAAAATATGCCAATTACTAAAAACGGCGATGGGTCATATTTTGCCCAAACCCCCCTGCAGTTTTCAAAATGTCTGAAATGTCGGAAATTTGACTCCTGAGCGTGATTTTTGAGCCGAATGCTGACTCTCTGCACTTATTTTCAGTTTCAAGATACGACTTTTTACACCGAAAATATGCCAATTACTGAAAACGGCGAATTGTCATATTTTGCCCAAACCCCCCTGCAGTTTTCAAAATGCCTGAAATGTCGGAAATTTGACTGATGAGCATGATTTTTTATCCGAATTCTGACTCTCTGCACATATTTTCAGTTTCAAATTACGACATTTTATACCGAAAATATGCCAATTACTGAAAACGGCGATGGGTCATATTTTGACCAAACCCCCCTGCCGTTTTCAAAATGTCTGAAATGTCGGAAAATTGACTCCTGAGCGTGATTTTTGAGCCGAATTCTGACTCTCTGCACCTATTTTCCGTTTCAAATAACGACGTTTCATACCGAAAATATGCCAATTACTGTTTACGGCAATGGGTCATATTTTGCCCAAACCCCCCTGCAGTTTTCAAAATGTCTGAAATGTCGGAAATTTGACTCCTGAGCGTGATTTATGAGCCAAATTATGACTCTCTGCACCTATTTTCAGTTTCAAATTACGACGTTTCATACCGAAAATATGCCAATTACTGTAAACGGCGATGGGTCATATTTTGCCCAAACCCCCCGGCAGTTTTCAAAATGTCCGAAATGTCGAAAATTTGACTCCTGAGCTAGATTTTTTATCCGAATTCTGACTCTCTGAATCTATTTTCAGTTTCAAATTACGACTTTTTATACCGAAAATATGCCAATTTCTGTAAACGGCGATGGGTCATATTTTGCCCAAACCCCCCCTGCAGTTTTCAAAATGTCCGAAATTTTGAAAATTTGACTCCTGAGCGTGATTTTTGAGCCGAATTCTGACTCTCTGCACCTATTTTCAGTTTCAAATTTCGACTTTTTATACCGAAAATATGCCAATTACTGAAAACGGCGATGGGTCATATTTTGCCCAAACCCACCTGAAGTTTTCAAAATGTCTGAAATGTCGGAAATTTGACTCCTGAGCGTGATTTTTGGGCCAAATTATGACTCTCTGCACCTATTTTCAGTTTCAAATTACGACGTTTCATACCGAAAATATGCCAATTACTGTAAACGGCGATGGGTCATATTTTGCCCAAACCCCCCGGCAGTTTTCAAAATGTCCGAATTGTCGGAAATTTGACTCCTGAGCGTGATTTTTTTTCCGAATTCTGACTCTCTGCACCTATTTTCAGTTTCAAATTACGACTTTTTAAACCGAAAATATGCCAATTACTGAAAACGGCGATGGGTCATATTTTGCCCAAACCCCCCTGCAGTTTTCAAAATGTCTGAAATTTCGGAAATTAGTGTCCTGAGCGTGATTTTTGAGCCGAATTCTGACTCTCTGCACCTATTATCAGTTTCAAATTACGAATTTTTATACCGAAAATATGCCAATTACTGAAAACGGCGATGGGTCATATTTTGCCCAAACCCCCCTGCAGTTTTGAAAATGTCTGAAATGTAGGAAATTTGACTCCTGAGCGTGATTTTTGAGCCGAATTCTGACTCTCTGCACTTATTTTCAGTTTCAAATTAATATATGCCAATAACTGGAAACGGCGAAGGGTCATATTTTGCCCAAACCCCCCTGCAGTTTTCAAAATGTCTGAAATGTCGGAAATTTGACTCCTGAGCGTGATTTTTGAGCCGAATTCTGACTCTCTGCACCTATTTTCAGTTTCAAATTACGACTTTTTATACCGAAAAAATGCCAATTACTGAAAACGGCGATGGGTCAAATTTTGCTCAAACCCATCCCCCTGCAGTTTTCAAAATGTCTGAAATTTCGAAAATTTGACTCCTGAGCGTGATTTTTCAGCCGAATTCTGACTCTCTGCAAGTACTTTCAGTTTCAAATTACGACGTTTCATAACGAAAAAATGCCAATTACTGAAAATAGCGATGGGTCATATTTTGCCCAAACCCCCCTGCAGTTTTCAAAATGTCTGTGTCTGAAATGTCGGAAATTTGACTCCTGAGCATGATTTTTTATCCGAATTCTGACTCTCTGCACCTATTTTCAGTTTCAAATTACGACTTTTTATACCGAAAATATGCCAATTACTAAAAACGGCGATGGGTCATATTTTGCCCAAACCCCCCTGCAGTTTTCAAAATGTCTGAAATGTCGGAAATTTGACTCCTGAGCGTGATTTTTGAGCCGAATGCTGACTCTCTGCACTTATTTTCAGTTTCAAGATACGACTTTTTACACCGAAAATATGCCAATTACTGAAAACGGCGAATTGTCATATTTTGCCCAAACCCCCCTGCAGTTTTCAAAATGCCTGAAATGTCGGAAATTTGACTGATGATCATGATTTTTTATCCGAATTCTGACTCTCTGCACATATTTTCAGTTTCAAATTACGACATTTTATACCGAAAATATGCCAATTACTGAAAACGGCGATGGGTCATATTTTGACCAAACCCCCCTGCCGTTTTCAAAATGTCTGAAATGTCGGAAAATTGACTCCTGAGCGTGATTTTTGAGCCGAATTCTGACTCTCTGCACCTATTTTCCGTTTCAAATAACGACGTTTCATACCGAAAATATGCCAATTACTGTTTACGGCGATGGGGTCATATTTTGCCCAAACACCCCTGCAGTTTTCAAAATGTCTGAAATGTCTGAAATTTGACTCCTGAGCGTGATTTTTTAGCCAAATTATGACTCTCTGCACCTATTTTCAGTTTCAAACTACGACGTTTCATACCGAAAATATGCCAACTACTGTAAACGGCGATGGGTCATATTTTGCCCAAACCCCCCGGCAGTTTTCAAAATGTCCGAAATGTCGGAAATTTGACTCCTGAGCTTGATTTTTTATCCGAATTCAGACTCTCTGCACCTATTTTCAGTTTCAAATTACGACTTTTTATACCGAAAATATGCCAATTTCTGTAAGCGGCGATGGGTCATATTTTGCCCAAACCCCCACTGCAGTTTTCAAAATGTCTGAAAATTTGAAAATTTGACTCCTGAGGGTGATTTTTGAGCCGAATTCTGACTCTCTGCACCTATTTTCAGTTTCAAATTTTGACTTTTTATACCGAAAATATGCCAATTACTGAAAACGGCGATGGGTCATATTTTGCCCAAACCCACCTGCAGTTTTCAAAATGTCTGAAATGTCGGAAATTTGACTCCTGAGCGTGAGTTTTGGGCCAAATTATGACTCTCTGCACCTATTTTCAGCTTCAAATTACGAAGTTTCATACCGAAAATATGCCAATTACTGTAAACGGCGATGGGTCATATTTTGCCCAAACCCCCCGGCAGTTTTCAAAATGTCCGAAATGTCGAAAATTTGACTCCTGAGCTTGATTTTTTATCCGAATTCTGACTCTCTGAACCTATTTTCAGTTTCAAATTACGACTTTTTATACCGAAAATATGCCAATTTCTGTAAACGGCGATGGGTCATATTTTGCCCAAACCCCCCCTGCAGTTTTCAAAATGTCCGAAATTTTGAAAATTTGACTCCTGAGCGTGATTTTTGAGCCGAATTCTGACTCTCTGCACCTATTTTCAGTTTCAAATTTCGACTTTTTATACCGAAAATATGCCAATTACTGAAAACGGCGATGGGTCATATTTTGCCCAAACCCACCTGAAGTTTTCAAAATGTCTGAAATGTCGGAAATTTGACTCCTGAGCGTGATTTTTGGGCCAAATTATGACTCTCTGCACCTATTTTCAGTTTCAAATTACGACGTTTCATACCGAAAATATGCCAATTACTGTAAACGGCGATGGGTCATATTTTGCCCAAACCCCCCGGCAGTTTTCAAAATGTCCGAATTGTCGGAAATTTGACTCCTGAGCGTGATTTTTTTTCCGAATTCTGACTCTCTGCACCTATTTTCAGTTTCAAATTACGACTTTTTAAACCGAAAATATGCCAATTACTGAAAACGGCGATGGGTCATATTTTGCCCAAACCCCCCTGCAGTTTTCAAAATGTCTGAAATTTCGGAAATTAGTGTCCTGAGCGTGATTTTTGAGCCGAATTCTGACTCTCTGCACCTATTATCAGTTTCAAATTACGAATTTTTATACCGAAAATATGCCAATTACTGAAAACGGCGATGGGTCATATTTTGCCCAAACCCCCCTGCAGTTTTGAAAATGTCTGAAATGTAGGAAATTTGACTCCTGAGCGTGATTTTTGAGCCGAATTCTGACTCTCTGCACTTATTTTCAGTTTCAAATTAATATATGCCAATAACTGGAAACGGCGAAGGGTCATATTTTGCCCAAACCCCCCTGCAGTTTTCAAAATGTCTGAAATGTCGGAAATTTGACTCCTGAGCGTGATTTTTGAGCCGAATTCTGACTCTCTGCACCTATTTTCAGTTTCAAATTACGACTTTTTATACCGAAAAAATGCCAATTACTGAAAACGGCGATGGGTCAAATTTTGCTCAAACCCATCCCCCTGCAGTTTTCAAAATGTCTGAAATTTCGAAAATTTGACTCCTGAGCGTGATTTTTCAGCCGAATTCTGACTCTCTGCAAGTACTTTCAGTTTCAAATTACGACGTTTCATAACGAAAAAATGCCAATTACTGAAAATAGCGATGGGTCATATTTTGCCCAAACCCCCCTGCAGTTTTCAAAATGTCTGTGTCTGAAATGTCGGAAATTTGACTCCTGAGCATGATTTTTTATCTGAATTCTGACTCTCTGCACCTATTTTCAGTTTCAAATTACGACTTTTTATACCGAAAATATGCCAATTACTAAAAACGGCGATGGGTCATATTTTGCCCAAACCCCCCTGCAGTTTTCAAAATGTCTGAAATGTCGGAAATTTGACTCCTGAGCGTGATTTTTGAGCCGAATGCTGACTCTCTGCACTTATTTTCAGTTTCAAGATACGACTTTTTACACCGAAAATATGCCAATTACTGAAAACGGCGAATTGTCATATTTTGCCCAAACCCCCCTGCAGTTTTCAAAATGCCTGAAATGTCGGAAATTTGACTGATGAGCATGATTTTTTATCCGAATTCTGACTCTCTGCACATATTTTCAGTTTCAAATTACGACATTTTATACCGAAAATATGCCAATTACTGAAAACGGCGATGGGTCATATTTTGACCAAACCCCCCTGCCGTTTTCAAAATGTCTGAAATGTCGGAAAATTGACTCCTGAGCGTGATTTTTGAGCCGAATTCTGACTCTCTGCACCTATTTTCCGTTTCAAATAACGACGTTTCATACCGAAAATATGCCAATTACTGTTTACGGCGATGGGGTCATATTTTGCCCAAACACCCCTGCAGTTTTCAAAATGTCTGAAATGTCTGAAATTTGACTCCTGAGCGTGATTTTTTAGCCAAATTATGACTCTCTGCACCTATTTTCAGTTTCAAACTACGACGTTTCATACCGAAAATATGCCAACTACTGTAAACGGCGATGGGTCATATTTTGCCCAAACCCCCCGGCAGTTTTCAAAATGTCCGAAATGTCGGAAATTTGACTCCTGAACTTGATTTTTTATCCGAATTCTGACTCTCTGCACCTATTTTCAGTTTCAAATTACGACTTTTTATACCGAAAATATGCCAATTTCTGTAAGCGGCGATGGGTCATATTTTGCCCAAACCCCCACTGCAGTTTTCAAAATGTCTGAAAATTTGAAAATTTGACTCCTGAGGGTGATTTTTGAGCCGAATTCTGACTCTCTGCACCTATTTTCAGTTTCAAATTTTGACTTTTTATACCGAAAATATGCCAATTACTGAAAACGGCGATGGGTCATATTTTGCCCAAACCCACCTGCAGTTTTCAAAATGTCTGAAATGTCGGAAATTTGACTCCTGAGCATGAGTTTTGGGCCAAATTATGACTCTCTGCACCTATTTTCAGCTTCAAATTACGAAGTTTCATACCGAAAATATGCCAATTACTGTAAACGGCGATGGGTCATATTTTGCCCAAACCACCCGGCAGTTTTCAAAATGTCCGAATTGTCGGAAATTAGACTCCTGAGCGTGATTTTTTTTCCGAATTCTGACTCTCTGCACCTATTTTCAGTTTCAAATTACGACTTTTTATACCGAAAATATGCCAATTACTGAAAACGGCGATGGGTCATATTTTGCCCAAACCCCCCTGCAGTTTTTAAAATGTCTGAAATTTCGGAAATTAGACTCCTGAGCGTGATTTTTGAGCCGAATTCTGACTCTCTGCACCTATTTTTAGTTTCAAATTACGACTTTTTATACCGAAAAAATGCCAATTACTGAAAACGGCGATGTGTCATATTTTGCCCAAACCCCCTTGCAGTTTTCAAAATGTCGGAAATTTGACTCCTGAGCGTGATTTTTGAGCCGAATTCTGACTCTCTGCACCTATTTTCAGTTTCAAATTACGACTTTTTATACCGAAAATATGCCAATTACTGAAAACGGCGATGGGTCAAATTTTGCCCAAACCCCCCCCCCCCCTGCAGTTTTCAAAATGTCTGAAATTTCGAAAATTTGACTCCTGAGCGTGATTTTTCAGCCGAATTCTGACTCTCTGCAAGTACTTTCAGTTTCAAATTACGACGTTTCATACCGAAAAAATGCCAATTACTGAAATCGGCGATGGGTCATATTTTGCCCAAACCCCCCTGCAGTTTTTAAAATGTCAGAAATGTCGGAAATTTGACTCCTGAGCGTGATTTTTGAGGCGAATTCTGACTCTCTGCACCTATTTTCAGTTTCAAAGTACGAATTTTTATACCGAAAATATGCCAATTTCTGTAAACGGCGATGGGTCATATTTTGCCCAAACCCGCCCTGCAGTTTTCAAAATGTCTGAAATGTCGGAAATTTGACTCTTGAGCGTGATATTTTATCCGAATTCTGACTCTCTGCACCTATTTTCAGTTTCAAATTACGACTTTTTATACCGAAAATATGCCAATTACTGAAAACGGCGATGGGTCATATTTTGCCCAAACCCACCTGCAGTTTTCAAAATGTCTGAAATGTCGGAAATTTGACTCCTGAGCGTGATTTTTGGACCCAATTATGACTCTCTGCACCTATTTTCAGTTTCAAATTACGAAGTTTCATACCGAAAATATGCCAATTACTGTAAACGGCGATGGGTCATATTTTGCCCAAACCCCCCGGCAGTTTTCAAAATGTCCGAATTGTCGGAAATTTTACTCCTGAGCGTGATTTTTTTTTCCGAATTCTGACTCTCTGCACCTATTATCAGTTTCAAATTACGAATTTTTATACCGAAAATATGCCAATTACTGAAAACGGCGATGGGTCATATTTTGCACAAACCCCCCTGTTGTTTTAAAAGTGTCTGAAATGTCAGAAATTTGACTCCTGAGCGTGATTTTTGAGCCGAATTCTGATTCTCTGTACTTATTTTCAGTTTCAAATTAATATATGCCAATTACTGGAAACGGCGAAGGGTCATATTTTGCCCAAACCCCCCTGCAGTTTTCAAAATGTCTGAAATGTCTGAAATTTGACTCCTGAGCGTGATTTTTGAGCCGAATTCTGACTCTTTGCACCTATTTTCAGTTTCAAATTACGACTTTTTACACCGAAAATATGCCAATTACTGAAAACGGCAAAGGGTCATATTTTGCCTAAACCCCCCTGCAGTTTTCAAAATGTCTGAAATTTCGGAAATTTGACTCCTGAGCGTGATTTTTGAACCGAATTCTGACTCTCGGCACCTATTTTCAGTTTCAAATTACGACTTTTTATACCGAAAAAATGCCAATTACTGAAAACGGCGATGTGTCATATTTTGCCCAAACCCCCTTGCAGTTTTCAAAATGTCGGAAATTTGACTCCTGAGCGTGATTTTTGAGCCGAATTCTGACTCTCTGCACCTATTTTCAGTTTCAAATTACGACTTTTTATACCGAAAATATGCCAATTACTGAAAACGGCGATGGGTCAAATTTTGCCCAAATCCCCCCTGCAGTTTTCAAAATGTCTGAAAGTTCGAAAATTTGACTCCTGAGCGTGATTTTTCAGCCGAATTCTGACTCTCTGCAAGTATTTTCAGTTTCAAATTACGACGTTTCATAACGAAAAAATGCCAATTACTGAAAATAGCGATGGGTCATATTTTGCCCAAACCCCCATGCAGTTTTCAAAATGTCTGAAATGTCGGAAATTTTACTCCTGAGCGTGATTTTTGAGCCGAATTCTGAATCTCTGCACTTATTTTCAGTTTCAAATTACGACGTTTCATACCGAAAATATGCCAATTACTGAAATCGGCGATGGGTCATATTTTGCGCAAACCCCCCTGCAGTTTTTAAAATGTCAGAAATGTCGGAAATTTGACTCCTGAGCGTGATTTTTGAGGCGAATTCCGACTCTCTGAACCTATTTTATGTTTCAAATTACGAATTTTTATACCGAAAATATGCCAATTACTGAAAACGGCGATGGGTCATATTTTGCCCAAACCCCCTTGCAGTTTTCAAAACGTCTGAAATTTCGGAAATTGGACTCCTGAGCGTGATTTTTGAGCCGAATTCTGACTCTCTGCACCTATTTTCAGTTTCAAATTACGACTTTTTATACTGAAAATATGCCAATTACTGAAAACGGCGATGGGTCATATTTTGCCCAAACCCCCCTGCAATTTTCAAAATGTCTGAAATGTCTGAAATTTTACTCCTGAGCGTGATTTTTGAGCCGAATTCTGACTCTCTGCACCTATTCTCAGTTTCAAATTACGACTTTTTATACCGAAAATAAGCCAATTACTGAAAACGGCGATGGGTCATATTTTGCCCAAACCCCCCTGCAGTTTTGAAAAGGTCTGAAATGTCGGAAATTTGACTCCTGAGCGTGATTTTTTTTCTGAATTCTGACTCTCTGCAAGTATTTTCAGTTTCAAATTACGACTTTTTATACCGAAAATATGCCAATTACTGAAAACGGAGATGGGTCATGTTTTGCCCAATCCCCCCTGCAGTTTTCAAAATGTCTGAAATGTCGGAAATTTGAATCCTGAGCGTGATTTTTGAGCCAACTTCTGACTCTCTGCACCTATTTTCAGTTTCAAATTACGATTTTTTATATAAAAAATATGCCAATTACTGAAAACAGCGATGGGTCATATTTTGCCCGAACCCCCCTGCAGTTTTCAAAATGTCTGAAATGACGGAAATTTGACTCCTGAGCGTGGTTTTTTATCCGAATTCTGACTCTTTGCACCTATTTTCAGTTTCAAATTTCGACTTTTTATACCGAAAATATGCCAATTACCGAAAACGGCGATGGGTCATATTTTGCCCAAACCCCCCTGCAGTTTTCAAAATGTCTGAAATGTCGGAAATTTGACTCCTGAGCGTGATTTTTGAGCCGAATTCCGACTCTCTGAACCTATTTTATGTTTCAAATTACGAATTTTTATACCGAAAATATGCCAATTACTGAAAACGGCGATGGGTCATATTTTACCCAAACCCCCCCTGCAGTTTTCAAAATGTTTGAAATTTCGGAAATTTGACTCCTGAGCGTGATTTTTGAGCCGAATTCTGACTCTCTGCACCTATTTTCAGTTTCAAATTACGACTTTTTATACCGAAAATATGCCAATTACTGAAAACGGCGATGGGTCATATTTTGCCCCAAACCCCCGTGCAGTTTTCAAAATGTCTGAAATGTCGGAAATTTGACTCCTGAGCATGATTTTTTATCCGAATTCTGACTCTCTGCACCTATTTTCAGTTTCAAATTACGACTTTTTATACCGAAAATATGCCAATTACTGAAAACGGCGATGGATCATATTTTGCCCAAACCCCCCTGCTGTTTCAAAATGTCTGAAATGTCGGAAATTTGACTCCTGAGCGTGATTTTTGAGCCGAATTCTGACCCTCTGCATCTATTTTATGTTTCAAATTACGAATTTTTATACCGAAAATATGCCAATTACTGAAAACAGCGATGGGTCATATTTTGCCCAAACCCCCCTGCAGTTTTCAAAATGTCTGAAATATCGGAAATTTGACTCCTGAGCGTGATTTTTGAGCCGAATTCTGACTCTCTGCACCTATTTTCAGTTTCAAATTACGACTTTTTATACCGAAAATATGCCAATTTCTGTAAACGGCGATGGGTCATATTTTGCCCAAACCCCCACTGCAGTTTTAAAAATGTCTGAAATGTCGGAAATTTGACTCTTGAGCGTGATTTTTCATCCGAATTCTGACTCTCTGCACCTATTTTCAGATTCAAATTACGACTTTTTATACCGAAAATATGCCAATTACTGAAAACGGCGATGGGTCATATTTTGCCCAAACCCCCCTGCAGTTTTAAAAATGTCTGAAATGTCGGAAATTTGACTCCTGAGCGTGATTTTTGAGCCGAATTCCGACTCTCTGAACCTATTTTATGTTTCAAATTACGAATTTTTATACCGAAAATATGCCAATTACTGAAAACGGCGATGGGTCATATTTTACCCAAACCCCCCCTGCAGTTTTCAAAATGTTTGAAATTTCGGAAATTTGACTCCTGAGCGTGATTTTTGAGCCGAATTCTGACTCTCTGCACCTATTTTCAGTTTCAAATTACGACTTTTTATACCGAAAATATGCCAATTACTGAAAACGGCGATGGGTCATATTTTGCCCCAAACCCCCGTGCAGTTTTCAAAATGTCTGAAATGTCGGAAATTTGACTCCTGAGCATGATTTTTTATCCGAATTCTGACTCTCTGCACCTATTTTCAGTTTCAAATTACAACTTTTTATACCGAAAATATGCCAATTACTGAAAATGGCGATGGATCATATTTTGCCCAAACCCCCCTGCTGTTTCAAAATGTCTGAAATGTCGGAAATTTGACTCCTGAGCGTGATTTTTGAGCCGAATTCTGACCCTCTGCATCTATTTTATGTTTCAAATTACGAATTTTTATACCGAAAATATGCCAATTACTGAAAACAGCGATGGGTCATATTTTGCCCAAACCCCCCTGCAGTTTTCAAAATGTCTGAAATGTCGGAAATTTGACTCCTGAGCGTGATTTTTGAGCCGAATTCTGACTCTCTGCACCTATTTTCAGTTTCAAATTACGACTTTTTATACCGAAAATATGCCAATTTCTGTAAACGGCGATGGGTCATATTTTGCCCAAACCCCCACTGCAGTTTTAAAAATGTCTGAAATGTCGGAAATTTGACTCTTGAGCGTGATTTTTCATCCGAATTCTGACTCTCTGCACCTATTTTCAGATTCAAATTACGACTTTTTATACCGAAAATATGCCAATTACTGAAAACGGCGATGGGTCATATTTTGCCCAAACCCCCCTGCAGTTTTAAAAATGTCTGAAATTTCGGAAATTTGACTCCTGAGCGTGATTTTTGAGCCGAATTCTGACTCTTTGCACCTATTTTCAGTTGCAAATTACGACTTTTTACACCGAAAATATGCCAATTACTGAAAACGGCAAAGGGTCATATTTTGCCCAAACCCCCCTGCAGTTTTCAAAACGTCTGAAATGTCGGAAATTTTACTCCTGAGCGTGATTTTTGAGCCGAATTCTGACTCTCTGCACCTATTTTCAGTTTCAAATTACGACTTTTTATACCGAAAAAATGCCAATTACTGAAAACGGCGATGTGTCATATTTTGCCCAAACCCCCTTGCAGTTTTCAAAATGTCGGAAATTTGACTCCTGAGCGTGATTTTTGAGCCGAATTCTGACTCTCTGCACCTATTTTCAGTTTCAAATTACGACTTTTTATACCGAAAATATGCCAATTACTGAAAACGGCGATGGGTCAAATTTTGCCCAAATCCCCCCCTGCAGTTTTCAAAATGTCTGAAAGTTCGAAAATTTGACTCCTGAGCGTGATTTTTCAGCCGAATTCTGACTCTCTGCAAGTATTTTCAGTTTCAAATTACGACGTTTCATAACGAAAAAATGCCAATTACTGAAAATAGCGATGGGTCATATTTTGCCCAAACCCCCTGCAGTTTTCAAAATGTCTGAAATGTCGGAAATTTTACTCCTGAGCGTGATTTTTGAGCCGAATTCTGAATCTCTGCACTTATTTTCAGTTTCAAATTACGACGTTTCATACCGAAAATATGCCAATTACTGAAATCGGCGATGGGTCATATTTTGCGCAAACCCCCCTGCAGTTTTTAAAATGTCAGAAATGTCGGAAATTTGACTCCTGAGCGTGATTTTTGAGGCGAATTCTGACTCTCTGCACCTATTTTCAGTTTCAAATTACGACTTTTTATACCGAAAATATGCCAATTTCTGTAAACGGCGATGGGTCATATTTTGCCCAAACCCCCCCTGCAATTTTCAAAATGTCTGAAATGTCGGAAATTTGACTCCTGAGCGTGATTTTTTATCCGAATTCTGACTCTTTGCACCTATTTTCAGTTTCAAATTACGACTTTTTGTACCGAAAATATGCCAATTACCGAAAACGGCGATGGGTCATATTTTGCCAAACCCCCCTGCAGTTTTCAAAATGTCTGAAATGTCGGAAATTTGACTCCTGAGCGTGATTTTTGAGCCGAATTCTGACTCTCTGCACCTATTTTCAGTTTCAAATTACGACTTTTTATACCGAAAATATGCCAATTACTGAAAACGGCGATGGGTCAAATTTTGCCCAAATCCCCCCCCTGCAGTTTTCAAAATGTCTGAAAGTTCGAAAATTTGACTCCTGAGCGTGATTTTTCAGCCGAATTCTGACTCTCTGCAAGTATTTTCAGTTTCAAATTACGACGTTTCATAACGAAAAAATGCCAATTACTGAAAATAGCGATGGGTCATATTTTGCCCAAACCCCCCTGCAGTTTTCAAAATGTCTGAAATGTCGGAAATTTTACTCCTGAGCGTGATTTTTGAGCCGAATTCTGAATCTCTGCACTTATTTTCAGTTTCAAATTACGACGTTTCATACCGAAAATATGCCAATTACTGAAATCGGCGATGGGTCATATTTTGCGCAAACCCCCCTGCAGTTTTTAAAATGTCAGAAATGTCGGAAATTTGACTCCTGAGCGTGATTTTTGAGCCGAATTCTGAATCTCTGCACTTATTTTCAGTTTCAAATTACGACTTTTTATACCGAAAATATGCCAATTACTGAAAACGGCGATGGGTCATATTTTGCCCCAAACCCCCGTGCAGTTTTCAAAATGTCTTAGTCTGAAATGTCGGAAATTTGACTCCTGAGCATGATTTTTTATCCGAATTCTGACTCTCTGCATCTATTTTCAGTTTCAAATTACGACTTTTTATACCGAAAATATGCCAATTACTAAAAACGGCGATGGGTCATATTTTGCCCAAACCCCCCTGCAGTTTTCAAAATGTCTGAAATGTCGGAAATTTGACTCCTGAGCGTGATTTTTGAGCCGAATGCTGACTCTCTGCACTTATTTTCAGTTTCAAGATACGACTTTTTACACCGAAAATATGCCAATTACTGAAAACGGCGAATTGTCATATTTTGCCCAAACCCCCCTGCAGTTTTTAAAATGCCTGAAATGTCGGAAATTTGACTTCTGAGCGTGATTTTTGAGCCGAATTCTGACTCTCTGCACCTATTTTCAGTTTCAAATTACGACATTTTATACCGAAAATATGCCAATTACTGAAAACGGCGATGGGTCATATTTTGACCAAACCCCCCTGCCGTTTTCAAAATGTCTGAAATGTCGGAAAATTGACTCCTGAACGTGATTTTTGAGCCGAATTCTGACTCTCTGCACCTATTTTCCGTTTCAAAAACGACGTTTCATACCGAAAATATGCCAATTACTGTTTACGGCGATGGGTCATATTTTGCCCAAAACCCCTGCAGTTTTCAAAATGTCTGAAATGTCGGAAATTTGACTCCTGAGCGTGATTTTTGAGCCAAATTATGACTCTCTGCACCTATTTTCAGTTTCAAATTACGACGTTTCATACCGAAAATATGCTAATTACTGTAAACGGCGATGGGTCATATTTTGCCCAAACCCCCCGGCAGTTTTCAAAATGTCCGAAATGTCGGAAATTTGACTCCTGAGCTTGATTTTTTATCCGAATTCTGACTCTCTGCACCTATTTTCAGTTTCAAGTTACGACTTTTTATACCGAAAATATGCCAATTTCTGTAAACGGCGATGGGTCATATTTTGCCCAAACCCCCCCTGCAGTTTTCAAAATGTCTGAAAATTTGAAAATTTGACTCCTGAGCGTGATTTTTGAGCCGAATTCTGACTCTCTGCACCTATTTTCAGTTTCAAATTTCGACTTTTTATACCGAAAATATGCCAATTACTGAAAACGGCGATGCGTCATATTTTGCCCAAACCCACCTGCAGTTTTCGAAATGTCTGAAATGTCGGAAATTTGACTCCTGAGCGTGATTTTTGGGCCAAATTATGACTCTCTGCACCTATTTTCAGTTTCAAATTACGACGTTTCATACCGAAAATATGCCAATTACTGTAAACGGCGATGGGTCATATTTTGCCCAAACCCCCCGGCAGTTTTCAAAATGTCCGAATTGTCGGAAATTTGACTCCTGAGCGTGATTTTTTTTCCCAATTCTGACTCTCTGCACCTATTTTCAGTTTCAAATTACGACTTTTTATACCGAAAATATGCCAATTACTGAAAACGGCGATGGGTCATATTTTGCCCAAACCCCCCTGCAGTTTTCAAAATGTCTGAAATTTCGGAAATTAGACTCCTGAGCGTGATTTTTGAGCCGAATTCTGACTCTCTGCACCTATTATCAGTTTCAAATTACGAATTTTTATACCGAAAATATGCCAATTACTGAAAACGGCGATGGGTCATATTTTGCCCAAACCCCCCTGCAGTTTTGAAAATGTCTGAAATGTCGGAAATTTGACTCCTGAGCGTGATTTTTGAGCCGAATTCTGACGCTCTGCACTTATTTTCAGTTTCAAATTAATATATGCCAATAACTGGAAAAGGCGAAGGGTCATATTTTGCCCAAACCCCCCTGCAGTTTTCAAAATGTCTGAAATGTCGGAAATTTGACTCCTGAGCGTGATTTTTGAGCCGAATTCTGACTCTCTGCACCTATTTTCAGTTTCAAATTACGACTTTTTATACCGAAAAAATGCCAATTACTGAAAACAGCGATGTGTCATATTTTGCCCAAACCCCCTTGCAATTTTCGAAATGTCGGAAATTTTACTCCTGAGCGTGATTTTTGAGCCGAATTCTGAATCTCTGCACTTATTTTCAGTTTCAAATTACGACGTTTCATACCGAAAATATGGCAATTACTGAAATCGGCGATGGGTCATATTTTGCGCAAACCCCCCTGCAGTTTTTAAAATGTCAGAAATGTCGGAAATTTGACTCCTGAGCGTGATTTTTGAGCCGAATTCTGACTCTCTGCACCTACTTTCAGTTTCAAATTACGACTTTTTATACAGAAAAAATGCCAATTACTGAAAACGGCGATGGGTCATATTTTGCCCAAACCCCCTTGCAGTTTTCAAAATGTCGGAAATTTGACTCCTGAGCGTGATTTTTGAGCCGAATTCTGACTCTCTGCACTTATTTTCAGTTTCACATTACGACTTTTTACACCGAAATTATGCCAATTACTGAAAACGGCGAAGGGTCATATTTTGCCCAAACCCCCCTGCAGTTTTCAAAATGTCTGAAATGTCTGAAATTTGACTCCTGAGCGTGATTTTTGAGCCGAATTCTGACTCTTTGCACCTATTTTCAGTTTCAAATTACGACTTTTTATACCGAAAATATGCCAATTACTGAAAACGGCAAAGGGTCATATTTTGACCAAACCCCCCTGCAGTTTTCAAAATGTCTGAAATGTCGGAAATTTGACTCCTGAGCGTGATTTTTGAGCCGAATTCTGACTCTCTGCACCTATTTTCAGTTTCAAATTACGACTTTTTATACCGAAAATAAGCCAATTACTGAAAACGGCGATGGGTCATATTTTGCCCAAACCCCCCTGCAGTTTTGAAAAGGTCTGAAATGTCGGAAATTTGACTCCTGAGCGTGATTTTTTTTCTGAATTCTGACTCTCTGCAAGTACTTTCAGTTTCAAATTACGACTTTTTATACCGAAAATATGCCAATTACTGAAAACGGAGATGGGTCATGTTTTGCCCAATCCCCCCTGCAGTTTTCAAAATGTCTGAAATGTTGGAAATTTGACTCCTGAGCGTGATTTTTTATCCGAATTCTGACTCTCTGCACCTATTTTCAGTTTCAAATTACGACTTTTTATACCGAAAATATGCCAATTACTGAAAACGGCGATGGGTCATATTTTGACCAAACCCCCCTGCAGTTTTCAAAATGTCTGAAATGCCGGAAATTTGACTCCTGAGCGTGGTTTTTTATCCGAATTCTGACCCTCTGCATCTATTTTATGTTTCAAATTACGACTTTTTATACCGAAAATATGCCAATTACTGAAAACGGCGATGGGTCATATTTTGCCCCAAACCCCCGTGCAGTTTTCAAAATGTCTGAAATGTCGGAAATTTGACTCCTGAGCATGATTTTTTATCCGAATTCTGACTCTCTGCACCTATTTTCAGTTTCAAATTACGACTTTTTATACCGAAAATATGCCAATTACTGAAAACGGCGATGGATCATATTTTGCCCAAACCCCCCTGCTGTTTCAAAATGTCTGAAATGTCGGAAATTTGACTCCTGAGCGTGATTTTTGAGCCGAATTCTGACTCTCTGCACCTATTTTCAGTTTCAAATTACGACTTTTTATACCGAAAATATGCCAATTTCTGTAAACGGCGATGGGTCATATTTTGCCCAAACCCCCACTGCAGTTTTAAAAATGTCTGAAATGTCGGAAATTTGACTCTTGAGCGTGATTTTTCATCCGAATTCTGACTCTCTGCACCTATTTTCAGATTCAAATTACGACTTTTTATACCGAAAATATGCCAATTACTGAAAACGGCGATGGGTCATATTTTGCCCAAACCCCCCTGCAGTTTTAAAAATGTCTGAAATGTCGGAAATTTGACTCCTGAGCGTGATTTTTGAGCCGACTTCTGACTCTTTGCACCTATTTTCAGTTTCAAATTACGACTTTTTACACCGAAAATATGCCAATTACTGAAAACGGCAAAGGGTCATATTTTGCCCAAACCCCCCTGCAGTTTTCAAAACGTCTGAAATGTCGGAAATTTTACTCCTGAGCGTGATTTTTGAGCCGAATTCTGACTCTCTGCACCTATTTTCAGTTTCAAATTACGACTTTTTATACCGAAAAAATGTCAATTACTGAAAACGGCGATGTGTCATATTTTGCCCAAACCCCCTTGCAGTTTTCAAAATGTCGGAAATTTGACTCCTGAGCGTGATTTTTGAGCCGAATTCTGACTCTCTGCACCTATTTTCAGTTTCAAATTACGACTTTTTATACCGAAAATATGCCAGTTACTGAAAACGGCGATGGGTCAAATTTTGCCCAAATCCCCCCCTGCAGTTTTCAAAATGTCTGAAAGTTCGAAAATTTGACTCCTGAGCGTGATTTTTCAGCCGAATTCTGACTC
Organism: Procambarus clarkii; assembly: GCF_040958095.1. NCBI lineage: Eukaryota > Metazoa > Arthropoda > Malacostraca > Decapoda > Cambaridae > Procambarus > Procambarus clarkii. The sequence continues at coordinate 2,466,898 of NW_027189142.1, forward strand.
TCTGCAAGTATTTTCAGTTTGAAATTACGACGTTTCATAACGAAAAAATGCCAATTACTGAAAATAGCGATGGGTCATATTTTGCCCAAACCCCCCTGCAGTTTTCAAAATGTCTGAAATGTCGGAAATTTTACTCCTGAGCGTGATTTTTGAGCCGAATTCTGAATCTCTGCACTTATTTTCAGTTTCAAATTACGACGTTTCATACCGAAAATATGCCAATTACTGAAATCGGCGATGGGTCATATTTTGCGCAAACCCCCCTGCAGTTTTTAAAATGTCAGAAATGTCGGAAATTTGACTCCTGAGCGTGATTTTTGAGGCGAATTCTGACTCTCTGCACCTATTTTCAGTTTCAAATTACGACTTTTTATACCGAAAATATGCCAATTTCTGTAAACGGCGATTGGTCATATTTTGCCCAAACCCCCCCTGCAATTTTCAAAATGTCTGAAATGTCGGAAATTTGACTCCTGAGCGTGATTTTTTATCCGAATTCTGACTCTTTGCACCTATTTTCAGTTTTAAATTACGACTTTTTGTACCTAAAATATGCCAATTACCGAAAACGGCGATGGGTCATATTTTGCCAAACCCCCCCTGCAGTTTTCAAAATGTCTGAAATGTCGGAAATTTGACTCCTGAGCGTGATTTTTTATCCGAATTCTGACTCTCTGCACCTATTTTATGTTTCAAATTACGAATTTTTATACCGAAAATATGCCAATTACTGAAAACGGCGATGGGTCATATTTTGCCCAAACCCCCCCCCCCCTGTAGTTTTCAAAATGTTTGAAATTTCGGAAATTTGACTCCTGAGCGTGATTTTTGAGCCGAATTCTGACTCTCTGCACCTATTTTCAGTTTCAAATTACGACTTTTTATACCGAAAAAATGCAAATTACTGAAAACGGCGATGTGTCATATTTTGCCCAAACCCCCTTGCAGTTTTCAAAATGTCGGAAATTTGACTCCTGAGCGTGATTTTTGAGCCGAATTCTGATTCTCTTCCCCTATTTTCAGTTTCAAATTACGACTTTTTATACCGAAAATATGCCAATTACTGAAAACGGCGATGGGTCAAATTTTGCCCAAATCCCCCCCTGCAGTTTTCAAAATGTCTGAAAGTTCGAAAATTTGACTCCTGAGCGTGATTTTTCAGCCGAATTCTGACTCTCTGCAAGTATTTTCAGTTTGAAATTACGACGTTTCATAACGAAAAAATGCCAATTACTGAAAATAGCGATGGGTCATATTTTGCCCAAACCCCCCTGCAGTTTTCAAAATGTCTGAAATGTCGGAAATTTTACTCCTGAGCGTGATTTTTGAGCCGAATTCTGAATCTCTGCACTTATTTTCAGTTTCAAATTACGACGTTTCATACCGAAAATATGCCAATTACTGAAATCGGCGATGGGTCATATTTTGCGCAAACCCCCCTGCAGTTTTTAAAATGTCAGAAATGTCGGAAATTTGACTCCTGAGCGTGATTTTTGAGGCGAATTCTGACTCTCTGCACCTATTTTCAGTTTCAAATTACGACTTTTTATACCGAAAATATGCCAATTTCTGTAAACGGCGATGGGTCATATTTTGCCCAAACCCCCAGTGCAATTTTCAAAATGTCTGAAATGTCGGAAATTTGACTCCTGAGCGTGATTTTTTATCCGAATTCTGACTCTTTGCACCTATTTTCAGTTTCAAATTACGACTTTTTGTACCTAAAATATGCCAATTACCGAAAACGGCGATGGGTCATATTTTGCCAAACCCCCCTGCAGTTTTCAAAATGTCTGAAATGTCGGAAATTTTACTCCTGAGCGTGATTTTTTATCGGAATTCTGACTCTCTGCACCTATTTTATGTTTCAAATTACGAATTTTTATACCGAAAATATGCCAATTACTGAAAACGGCGATGGGTCATATTTTGCCCAAACCCCCCCTGTAGTTTTCAAAATGTTTGAAATTTCGGAAATTTGACTCCTGAGCGTGATTTTTGAGCCGAATTCTGACTCTCTGCACCTATTTTCAGTTTCAAATTACGACTTTTTATACCGAAAAAATGCCAATTACTGAAAACGGCGATGTGTCATATTTTGCCCAAACCCCCTTGCAGTTTTCAAAATGTCGGAAATTTGACTCCTGAGCGTGATTTTTGAGCCGAATTCTGATTCTCTGCCCCTATTTTCAGTTTCAAATTACGACTTTTTATACCGAAAATATGCCAATTACTGAAAACGGCGATGGGTCAAATTTTGCCCAAATCCCCCCCTGCAGTTTTCAAAATGTCTGAAAGTTCGAAAATTTGACTCCTGAGCGTGATTTTTCAGCCGAATTCTGACTCTCTGCAAGTATTTTCAGTTTCAAATTACGACGTTTCATAACGAAAAAATGCCAATTACTGAAAATAGCGATGGGTCATATTTTGCCCAAACCCCCCTGCAGTTTTCAAAATGTCTGAAATGTCGGAAATTTTACTCCTGAGCGTGATTTTTGAGCCGAATTCTGAATCTCTGCACTTATTTTCAGTTTCAAATTACGACGTTTCATACCGAAAATATGCCAATTACTGAAATCGGCGATGGGTCATATTTTGCGCAAACCCCCCTGCAGTTTTTAAAATGTCAGAAATGTCGGAAATTTGACTCCTGAGCGTGATTTTTGAGGCGAATTCTGACTCTCTGCACCTATTTTCAGTTTCAAATTACGACTTTTTATACCGAAAATATGCCAATTTCTGTAAACGGCGATGGGTCATATTTTGCCCAAACCCCCAGTGCAATTTTCAAAATGTCTGAAATGTCGGAAATTTGACTCCTGAGCGTGATTTTTTATCCGAATTCTGACTCTTTGCACCTATTTTCAGTTTCAAATTACGACTTTTTGTACCTAAAATATGCCAATTACCGAAAACGGCGATGGGTCATATTTTGCCAAACCCCCCTGCAGTTTTCAAAATGTCTGAAATGTCGGAAATTTTACTCCTGAGCGTGATTTTTTATCCGAATTCTGACTCTCTGCACCTATTTTATGTTTCAAATTACGAATTTTTATACCGAAAATATGCCAATTACTGAAAACGGCGATGGGTCATATTTTGCCCAAACCCCCCCTGTAGTTTTCAAAATGTTTGAAATTTCGGAAATTTGACTCCTGAGCGTGATTTTTGAGCCGAATTCTGACTCTCTGCACCTATTTTCAGTTTCAAATTACGACTTTTTATACCGAAAAAATGCCAATTACTGAAAACGGCGATGTGTCATATTTTGCCCAAACCCCCTTGCAGTTTTCAAAATGTCGGAAATTTGACTCCTGAGCGTGATTTTTGAGCCGAATTCTGATTCTCTGCCCCTATTTTCAGTTTCAAATTACGACTTTTTATACCGAAAATATGCCAATTACTGAAAACGGCGATGAGTCAAATTTTGCCCAAATCCCCCCCTGCAGTTTTCAAAATGTCTGAAAGTTCGAAAATTTGACTCCTGAGCGTGATTTTTCAGCCGAATTCTGACTCTCTGCAAGTATTTTCAGTTTCAAATTACGACGTTTCATAACGAAAAAATGCCAATTACTGAAAATAGCGATGGGTCATATTTTGCCCAAACCCCCCTGCAGTTTTCAAAATGTCTGAAATGTCGGAAATTTTACTCCTGAGCGTGATTTTTGAGCCGAATTCTGAATCTCTGCACTTATTTTCAGTTTCAAATTACGACGTTTCATACCGAAAATATGCCAATTACTGAAATCGGCGATGGGTCATATTTTGCGCAAACCCCCCTGCAGTTTTTAAAATGTCAGAAATGTCGGAAATTTGACTCCTGAGCGTGATTTTTGAGGCGAATTCTGACTCTCTGCACCTATTTTCAGTTTCCAATTACGACTTTTTATACCGAAAATATGCCAATTTCTGTAAACGGCGATGGGTCATATTTTGCCCAAACCCCCAGTGCAATTTTCAAAATGTCTGAAATGTCGGAAATTTGACTCCTGAGCGTGATTTTTTATCCGAATTCTGACTCTTTGCACCTATTTTCAGTTTCAAATTACGACTTTTTGTACCTAAAATATGCCAATTACCGAAAACGGCGATGGGTCATATTTTGCCAAACCCCCCTGCAGTTTTCAAAATGTCTGAAATGTCGGAAATTTTACTCCTGAGCGTGATTTTTTATCCGAATTCTGACTCTCTGCACCTATTTTATGTTTCAAATTACGAATTTTTATACCGAAAATATGCCAATTACTGAAAACGGCGATGGGTCATATTTTGCCCAAACCCCCCCTGTAGTTTTCAAAATGTTTGAAATTTCGGAAATTTGACTCCTGAGCGTGATTTTTGAGCCGAATTCTGACTCTCTGCACCTATTTTCAGTTTCAAATTACGACTTTTTATACCGAAAAAATGCCAATTACTGAAAACGGCGATGTGTCATATTTTGCCCAAACCCCCTTGCAGTTTTCAAAATGTCGGAAATTTGACTCCTGAGCGTGATTTTTGAGCCGAATTCTGATTCTCTGCCCCTATTTTCAGTTTCAAATTACGACTTTTTATACCGAAAATATGCCAATTACTGAAAACGGCGATGAGTCAAATTTTGCCCAAATCCCCCCCTGCAGTTTTCAAAATGTCTGAAAGTTCGAAAATTTGACTCCTGAGCGTGATTTTTCAGCCGAATTCTGACTCTCTGCAAGTATTTTCAGTTTCAAATTACGACGTTTCATAACGAAAAAATGCCAATTACTGAAAATAGCGATGGGTCATATTTTGCCCAAACCCCCCTGCAGTTTTCAAAATGCCTGAAATGTCGGAAATTTTACTCCTGAGCGTGATTTTTGAGCCGAATTCTGAATCTCTGCACTTATTTTCAGTTTCAAATTACGACGTTTCATACCGAAAATATGCCAATTACTGAAATCGGCGATGGGTCATATTTTGCGCAAACCCCCCTGCAGTTTTTAAAATGTCAGAAATGTCGGAAATTTGACTCCTGAGCGTGATTTTTGAGGCGAATTCTGACTCTCTGCACCTATTTTCAGTTTCAAATTACGACTTTTTATACCGAAAATATGCCAATTTCTGTAAACGGCGATGGGTCATATTTTGCCCAAACCCCCCCTGCAATTTTCAAAATGTCTGAAATGTCGGAAATTTGACTCCTGAGCGTGATTTTTTATCCGAATTCTGACTCTTTGCACCTATTTTCAGTTTCAAATTACGACTTTTTGTACCGAAAATATGCCAATTACCGAAAACGGCGATGGGTCATATTTTGCCAAACCCCCCTGCAGTTTTCAAAATGTCTGAAATGTCGGAAATTTGACTCCTGAGCGTGATTTTTTATCCGAATTCTGACTCTCTGCACCTATTTTATGTTTCAAATTACGAATTTTTATACCGAAAATATGCCAATTACTGAAAACGGCGATGGGTCATATTTTGCCCAAACCCCCCCTGTAGTTTTCAAAATGTTTGAAATTTCGGAAATTTGACTCCTGAGCGTGATTTTTGAGCTGAATTCTGACTCGCTGCACCTATTTTCAGTTTCAAATTACTACTTTTTATACCGAAAATATGCCAATTACTGAAAACGGCGATGGGTCATATTTTGCCCCAAACCCCCGTGCAGTTTTCAAAATGTCTTAGTCTGAAATGTCGGAAATTTGACTCCTGAGCATGATTTTTTATCCGAATTCTGACTCTCTGCATCTATTTTCAGTTTCAAATTACGACTTTTTATACCGAAAATATGCCAATTACTAAAAACGGCGATGGGTCATATTTTGCCCAAACCCCCCTGCAGTTTTCAAAATGTCTGAAATGTCGGAAATTTGACTCCTGAGCGTGATTTTTGAGCCGAATGCTGACTCTCTGCACTTATTTTCAGTTTCAAGATACGACTTTTTACACCGAAAATATGCCAATTACTGAAAACGGCGAATTGTCATATTTTGCCCAAACCCCCCTGCAGTTTTTAAAATGCCTGAAATGTCGGAAATTTGACTCCTGAGCGTGATTTTTGAGCCGAATTCTGACTCTCTGCACCTATTTTCAGTTTCAAATTACGACATTTTATACCGAAAATATACCAATTACTGAAAACGGCGATGGGTCATATTTTGACCAAACCCCCCTGCCGTTTTCAAAATGTCTGAAATGTCGGAAAATTGACTCCTGAGCGTGATTTTTGAGCCAAATTATGACTCTCTGCACCTATTTTCAGTTTCAAATTACGACGTTTCATACCGAAAATATGCCAATTACTGTAAACGGCGATGGGTCATATTTTGCCCAAACCCCCAGGCAGTTTTCAAAATGTCCGAAATGTCGGAAATTTGACTCCTGAGCTTGATTTTTTATCCGAATTCTGACTCTCTGCACCTATTTTCAGTTTCAAGTTACGACTTTTTATACCGAAAATATGCCAATTTCTGTAAACGGCGATGGGTCATATTTTGCCCAAACCCCCCCTGCAGTTTTCAAAATGTCTGAAAATTTGAAAATTTGACTCCTGAGCGTGATTTTTGAGCCGAATTCTGACTCTCTGCACCTATTTTCAGTTTCAAATTTCGACTTTTTATACCGAAAATATGCCAATTACTGAAAACAGCGATGGGTCATATTTTGCCCAAACCCACCTGCAGTTTTCAAAATGTCTGAAATGTCGGAAATTTGACTCCTGAGCGTGATTTTTGGGCCAAATTATGACTCTCTGCACCTATTTTCAGTTTCAAATTACGACGTTTCATACCGAAAATATGCCAATTACTGTAAACGGCGATGGGTCATATTTTGCCCAAACCCCCCGGCAGTTTTCAAAATGTCCGAATTGTCGGAAATTTGACTCCTGAGCGTGATTTTTTTCCCAATTCTGACTCTCTGCACCTATTTTCAGTTTCAAATTACGACTTTTTATAACGAAAATATGCCAATTACTGAAAACGGCGATGGGCCATATTTTGCCCAAACCCCCCTGCAGTTTTCAAAATGTCTGAAATTTCGGAAATTAGACTCCTGAGCGTGATTTTTGAGCCGAATTCTGACTCTCTGCACCTATTATCAGTTTCAAATTACGAATTTTTATACCGAAAATATGCCAATTACTGAAAACGGCGATGGGTCATATTTTGCCCAAACCCCCCTGCAGTTTTGAAAATGTCTGAAATGTCGGAAATTTGACTCCTGAGCGTGATTTTTGAGCCGAATTCTGACGCTCTGCACTTATTTTCAGTTTCAAATTAATATATGCCAATAACTGGAAAAGGCGAAGGGTCATATTTTGCCCAAACCCCCCTGCAGTTTTCAAAATGTCTGAAATGTCGGAAATTTGACTCCTGAGCGTGATTTTTTTTCCGAATTCTGACTCTCTGCACCTATTTTCAGTTTCAAATTACGACTTTTTATACCGAAAAAATGCCAATTACTGAAAACAGCGATGTGTCATATTTTGCCCAAACCCCCTTGCAGTTTTCGAAATGTCGGAAATTTTACTCCTGAGCGTGATTTTTGAGCCGAATTCTGAATCTCTGCACTTATTTTCAGTTTCAAATTACGACGTTTCATACCGAAAATATGCCAATTACTGAAATCGGCGATGGGTCATATTTTGCGCAAACCCCCCTGCAGTTTTTAAAATGTCAGAAATGTCGGAAATTTGACTCCTGAGCGTGATTTTTGAGGCGAATTCTGACTCTCTGCACCTATTTTCAGTTTCAAATTACGACTTTTTATACCGAAAATATGCCAATTTCTGTAAACGGCGATGGGTCATATTTTGCCCAAACCCCCCCTGCAATTTTCAAAATGTCTGAAATGTCGGAAATTTGACTCCTGAGCGTGATTTTTTATCCGAATTCTGACTCTCTGCACCTATTTTATGTTTCAAATTACGAATTTTTATACCGAAAATATGCCAATTACTGAAAACGGCGATGGGTCATATTTTGCCCAAACCCCCCCTGTAGTTTTCAAAATGTTTGAAATTTCGGAAATTTGACTCCTGAGCGTGATTTTTGAGCCGAATTCTGACTCTCTGCACCTATTTTCAGTTTCAAATTACGACTTTTTATACCGAAAATATGCCAATTACTGAAAACGGCGATGGGTCATATTTTGCCCCAAACCCCCGTGCAGTTTTCAAAATGTCTTAGTCTGAAATGTCGGAAATTTGACTCCTGAGCATGATTTTTTATCCGAATTCTGACTCTCTGCATCTATTTTCAGTTTCAAATTAAGACTTTTTATACCGAAAATATGCCAATTACTAAAAACGGCGATGGGTCATATTTTGCCCAAACCCCCCTGCAGCTTTCAAAATGTCTGAAATGTCGGAAATTTGACTCCTGAGCGTGATTTTTGAGCCGAATGCTGACTCTCTGCACTTATTTTCAGTTTCAAGATACGACTTTTTACACCGAAAATATGCCAATTACTGAAAACGGCGAATTGTCATATTTTGCCCAAACCCCCCTGCAGTTTTTAAAATGCCTGAAATGTCGGAAATTTGACTCCTGAGCGTGATTTTTGAGCCGAATTCTGACTCTCTGCACCTATTTTCAGTTTCAAATTACGACATTTTATACCGAAAATATGCCAATTACTGAAAACGGCGATGGGTCATATTTTGACCAAACCCCCCTGCCGTTTTCAAAATGTCTGAAATGTCGGAAAATTGACTCCTGAGCGTGATTTTTGAGCCGAATTCTGACTCTCTGCACCTATTTTCCGTTTCAAAAACGACGTTTCATACCGAAAATATGCCAATTACTGTTTACGGCGATGGGTCATATTTTGCCCAAACACCCCTGCAGTTTTCAAAATGTCTGAAATGTCGGAAATTTGACTCCTGAGCGTGATTTTTGAGCCAAATTATGACTCTCTGCACCTATTTTCAGTTTCAAGTTACGATTTTTTGTACCGAAAATATGCCAATTTCTGTAAACGGCGATGGGTCATATTTTGCCCAAACCCCCCCTGCAGTTTTCAAAATGTCTGAAAATTTGAAAATTTGACTCCTGAGCGTGATTTTTGAGCCGAATTCTGACTCTCTGCACCTGTTTTCAGTTTCAAATTTCGAATTTTTATACCGAAAATATGCCAATTACTGAAAACGGCGATGGGTCATATTTTGCCCAAACCCACCTGCAGTTTTCAAAATGTCTGAAATGTCGGAAATTTGACTCCTGAGCGTTATTTTTGGGCCAAATTATGACTCTTTGCACCTATTTTCAGTTTCAAATTACGACGTTTCATACCGAAAATATGCCAATTACTGTAAACGGCGATGGGTCATATTTTGCCCAAACCCCCCGGCAGTTTTCAAAATGTCCGAATTGTCGGAAATTTGACTCCTGAGCGTGATTTTTTTTCCCAATTCTGACTCTCTGCACCTATTTTCAGTTTCAAATTACGACTTTTTATACCGAAAATATGCCAATTACTGAAAACGGCGATGGGTCATATTTTGCCCAAACCCCCCTGCAGTTTTCAAAATGTCTGAAATTTCGGAAATTAGACTCCTGAGCGTGATTTTTGAGCCGAATTCTGACTCTCTGCACCTATTATCAGTTTCAAATTACGAATTTTTATACCGAAAATATGCCAATTACTGAAAACGGCGATGGGTCATATTTTGCCCAAACCCCCCTGCAGTTTTGAAAATGTCTGAAATGTCGGAAATTTGACTCCTGAGCGTGATTTTTGAGCCGAATTCTGACGCTCTGCACTTATTTTCAGTTTCAAATTAATATATGCCAATAACTGGAAAAGGCGAAGGGTCATATTTTGCCCAAACCCCCCTGCAGTTTTCAAAATGTCTGAAATGTCGGAAATTTGACTCCTGAGCGTGATTTTTGAGCCGAATTCTGACTCTCTGCACCTATTTTCAGTTTCAAATTACGACTTTTTATACCGAAAAAATGCCAATTACTGAAAACAGCGATGTGTCATATTTTGCCCAAACCCCCTTGCAGTTTTCGAAATGTCGGAAATTTGACTCCTGAGCGTGATTTTTGAGCCGAATTCTGACTCTCTGCACCTATTTTCAGTTTCAAATTACGACTTTTTATACCGAAAATATGCCAATTACTGAAAACGGCGATGGGTCAAATTTTGCCCAAACCCCCCCCTGCAGTTTTCAAAATGTCTGAAATTTCGAAAATTTGACTCCTGAGCGTGATTTTTCAGCCGAATTCTGACTCTCTGCAAGTACTTTCAGTTTCAAATTACGACGTTTCATAACGAAAAAATGCCAATTACTGAAAATAGCGATGGGTCATATTTTGCCCAAACCCCCCTGCAGTTTTCAAAATGTCTGTGTCTGAAATGTCGGAAATTTGACGCCTGAGCATGATTTTTTATCCGAATTCTGACTCTCTGCACCTATTTTCAGTTTCAAATTACGACTTTTTATACCGAAAATATGCCAATTACTAAAAACGGCGATGGGTCATATTTTGCCCAAACCCCCCTGCAGTTTTCAAAATGTCTGAAATGTCGGAAATTTGACTCCTGAGCGTGATTTTTGAGCCGAATGCTGACTCTCTGCACTTATTTTCAGTTTCAAGATACGATTTTTTACACCGAAAATATGCCAATTACTGAAAACGGCGAATTGTCATATTTTGCCCAAACCCCCCTGCAGTTTTCAAAATGCCTGAAATGTCGGAAATTTGACTGATGAGCATGATTTTTTATCCGAATTCTGACTCTCTGCACATATTTTCAGTTTCAAATTACGACTTTTATACCGAAAATATGCCAATTACTGAAAACGGCGATGGGTCATATTTTGACCAAACCCCCCTGCCGTTTTCAAAATGTCTGAAATGTCGGAAAATTTACTCCTGAGCGTGATTTTTGAGCCGAATTCTGACTCTCTGCACCTATTTTCCGTTTCAAATAACGACGTTTCATACCGAAAATATGCCAATTACTATTCACGGCGATGGGTCATATTTTGCCCAAACACCCCTGCAGTTTTCAAAATGTCTGAAATGTCGGAAATTTGACTCCTGAGCGTGATTTTTGAGCCAAATTATGACTCTCTGCACCTATTTTCAGTTTCAAATTACGACGTTTCATACCGAAAATATGCCAATTACTGTAAACGTCGATGGGTCATATTTTGCCCAAACCCCCCGGCAGTTTTCAAAATGTCGGAAATTTGACTCCTGAGCATGATTTTTGAGCCGAATTCTGACTCTCTGCACCTATTTTCAGTTTCAAAATACGACTTTTTATACCGAAAATATGCCAATTACTGAAAACGGCGATGGGTCAAATTTTGCCCAAACCCCCCCCCCCCTGCAGTTTTCAAAATGTCTGAAATTTCGAAAATTTGACTCCAGAGCGTGATTTTTCAGCCGAATTCTGACTCTCTGCAAGTACTTTCAGTTTCAAATTACGACGTTTCATAACGAAAAAATGCCAATTACTGAAAATAGCGATGGGTCATATTTTGCCCAAGCCCCCCTGCAATTTTCAAAATGTCTGAAATGTCGGAAATTTTACTCCTGAGCGTGATTTTTGACCCGAATTCTGAATCTCTGCACTTATTTTCAGTTTCAAATTACGACGTTTCATACCGAAAAAATGCCAATTACTGAAATCGGCGATGGGTCATATTTTGCCCAAACCCCCACTGCAGTTTTTAAAATGTCAGAAATGTCGGAAATTTGACTCCTGAGCGTGATTTTTGAGGCGAATTCTGACTCTCTGCACCTATTTTCAGTTTCAAATTACGACTTTTTATACCGAAAATATGCCAATTTCTGTAAACGGCGATGGGTCATATTTTGCCCAAACCCGCCCTGCAGTTTTCAAAATGTCTGAAATGTCGGAAATTTGACTCTTGAGCGTGATTTTTTATCCGAATTCTGACTCTCTGCACCTATTTTCAGTTTCAAATTACGACTTTTTATACCGAAAATATGCCAATTACTGAAAACGGCGATGGGTCATATTTTGCCCAAACCCACCTGCAGTTTTCAAAATGTCTGAAATGTCGGAAATTTGACTCCTGAGCCTGATTTTTGAGCCGAATTCTGACTCTCTGCACTTATTTTCAGTTTCAAATTAATATATGCCAATTACTGGAAACGGCGAAGGGTCATATTTTGCCCAAACCCCCCTGCAGTTTTCAAAATGTCTGAAATGTCTGAAATTTGACTCCTGAGCGTGATTTTTGAGCCGAATTCTGACTCTCTGCACTTATTTTCAGTTTCAAGATACGATTTTTTACACCGAAAATATGCCAATTACTGAAAACGGCGAATTGTCATATTTTGCCCAAACCCCCCTGGAGTTTTCAAAATGCCTGAAATGTCGGAAATTTGACTGATGAGCATGATTTTTTATCCGAATTCTGACTCTCTGCACATATTTTCAGTTTCAAATTACGACTTTTATACCGAAAATATGCCAATTACTGAAAACGGCGATGGGTCATATTTTGCCCAAACCCACCTGCAGTTTTCAAAATGTCTGAAATGTCGGAAATTTGACTCCTGAGCCTGATTTTTGAGCCGAATTCTGACTCTCTGCACTTATTTTCAGTTTCAAATTAATATATGCCAATTACTGGAAACGGCGAAGGGTCATATTTTGCCCAAACCCCCCTGCAGTTTTCAAAATGTCTGAAATGTCTGAAATTTGACTCCTGAGCGTGATTTTTGAGCCGAATTCTGACTCTTTGCACCTATTTTCAGTTTCAAATTACGACTTTTTACACCGAAAATATGCCAATTACTGAAAACGGCAAAGGGTCATATTTTGCCTAAACCCCCCTGCAGTTTTCAAAATGTCTGAAATTTCGGAAATTTGACTCCTGAGCGTGATTTTTGAGCCGAATTCTGACTCTCTGCACCTATTTTCAGTTTCAAATTACGAATTTTTATACCGAAAAAATGCCAATTACTGAAAACGGCGATGTGTCATATTTTGCCCAAACCCCCTTGCAGTTTTCAAAATGTCGGAAATTTGACTCCTGAGCGTGATTTTTGAGCCGAATTCTGACTCTCTGCACCTATTTTCAGTTTCAAATTACGACTTTTTATACTGAAAATATGCCAATTACTGAAAACGGCGATGGGTCAAATTTTGCCCAAATCCCCCCCTGCAGTTTTCAAAATGTCTGAAAGTTCGAAAATTTGACTCCTGAGCGTGATTTTTCAGCCGAATTCTGACTCTCTGCATGTATTTTCAGTTTCAAATTACGACGTTTCATAACGAAAAAATTCCAATTACTGAAAATAGCGATGGGTCATATTTTGCCCAAACCACCCTGCAGTTTTCAAAATGTCTGAAATTTCGGAAATTTGACTCCTGAGCGTGATTTTTGAGCCGAATTCTGACACTCTGCACTTATTTTCAGTTTCAAGATACGACTTTTTACACCGAAAATATGCCAATTACTGAAAACGGCGAAGGGTCATATTTTGCCCAAACCCCCCTGCAGTTTTCAAAATGTCTGAAATTTCGGAAATTTTACTCCTGAGCGTGATTTTTGAGCCGAATTCTGACTCTTTGCACCTATTTTCAGTTTCAAATTACGACTTTTTATCCCGAAAATATGCCAATTACTGAAAACGGCGATGGGTCATATTTTGCCCAAACCCCCCTGCAGTTTTCAAAATGTCTGAAATGTCGGAAATTTGACTCCTGAGCGTGATTTTTGAGCCGAATTCTGACTCTCTGCAAGTATTTTCAGTTTCAAATTACGACTTTTTATACCGAAAATATGCCAATTACTGAAAACGGAGATGGGTCATGTTTTGCCCAATCCCCCCTGCAGTTTTCAAAATGTCTGAAATGTCGGAAATTTGACTCCTGAGCGTGATTTTTTATCCGAATTCTGACTCTCTGCACCTATTTTCAGTTTCAAATTACGACTTTTTATACCGAAAATATGCCAATTACTGAAAACGGCGATGGGTCATACTTTGCCAAACCCCCCTGCAGTTTTAAAAATGTCTGAAATGTCTGAAATTTGACTCCTGATCGTGATTTTTGAGCCGAATTCTGACTCTCTGCACCTATTTTCAGTTTCAAATTACGACTTTTTATACCGAAAATATGTCAATTACTGAAAACGGCGATGGGTCATATTTTGCCCAAACACCCCTGCAGTTTTCAAAATGTCTGAAAGTTCGAAAATTTGACTCCTGAGCGTGATTTTTCAGCCGAATTCTGACTCTCTGCATGTATTTTCAGTTTCAAATTACGACGTTTCATAACGAAAAAATTCCAATTACTGAAAATAGCGATGGGTCATATTTTGCCCAAACCCCCCTGCAGTTTTCAAAATGTCTGAAATTTCGGAAATTTGACTCCTGAGCGTGATTTTTGAGCCGAATTCTGACACTCTGCACTTATTTTCAGTTTCAAGATACGACTTTTTACACCGAAAATATGCCAATTACTGAAAACGGCAAAGGGTCATATTTTGCCTAAACCCCCCTGCAGTTTTCAAAATGTCTGAAATTTCGAAAATTTTACTCCTGAGCGTGATTTTTGAGCCGAATTCTGAATCTCTGCACTTATTTTCAGTTTCAAATTACGACGTTTCATACCGAAAATATGCCAATTACTGAAATCGGCGATGGGTCATATTTTGCGCAAACCCCCCTGCAGTTTTTAAAATGTCAGAAATGTCGGAAATTTGACTCCTGAGCGTGATTTTTGAGGCGAATTCTGACTCTCTGCACCTATTTTCAGTTTCAAATTACGACTTTTTATACCGAAAAAATGTCAATTACTGAAAACGGCGATGGGTCATATTTTGCCCAAACCCCCTTGCAGTTTTCAAAATGTCGGAAATTTGACTCCTGAGCGTGATTTTTGAGCCGAATTCTGACTCTCTGCACTTATTTTCAGTTTCACATTACGACTTTTTACACCGAAAATATGCCAATTACTGAAAACGGCGAAGGGTCATATTTTGCCCAAACCCCCCTGCAGTTTTCAAAATGTCTGAAATGTCTGAAATTTGACTCCTGAGCGTGATTTTTGAGCCGAATTCTGACTCTTTGCACCTATTTTCAGTTTCAAATTACGTCTTTATATACCGAAAATATGCCAATTACTGAAAACGGCAATGGGTCATATTTTGACCAAACCCCCCCTGCACTTTTCAAAATGTCTGAAATGTCGGAAATTTGACTCCTGAGCGTGATTTTTGAGCCGAATTCTGACTCTCTGCACCTATTTTCAGTTTCAAATTACGATTTTTTATACCGAAAATAAGCCAATTACTGAAAACGGCGATGGGTCATATTTTGCCCAAACCCCCCTGCAGTTTTGAAAATGTCTGAAATGCCGGAAATTTGACTCCTGAGCGTGATTTTTTTCTGAATTCTGACTCTCTGCAAGTATTTTCAGTTTCAAATTACGACTTTTTATACCGAAAATATGCCAATTACTGAAAACGGAGATGGGTCATGTTTTGCCCAATCCCCCCTGCAGTTTTCAAAATGTCTGAAATGTCGGAAATTTGACTCCTGAGCGTGATTTTTTATCCGAATTCTGACTCTCTGCACCTATTTTCAGTTTCAAATTACGACTTTTTATACCGAAAATATGCCAATTACTGAAAACAGCGATGGGTCTTACTTTGCCAAACCCCCCTGCAGTTTTAAAAATGTCTGAAATGTCTGAAATTTGACTCCTGATCGTGATTTTTTAGCCGAATTCTGACTCTCTGCACCTATTTTCAGTTTCAAATTACGACTTTTTATACCGAAAATATGTCAATTACTGAAAACGGCGATGGGTCATATTTTGCCCAAACCCCCTTGCAGTTTTCAAAATGTCGGAAATTTGACTCCTGAGCGTGATTTTTGAGTCGTATTCGGACTCTCTGCACTTATTTTCAGTTTCACATTACGACTTTTTACACCGAAAATATGCCAATTACTGAAAACGGCGAAGGGTCATATTTTGCCCAAACCCCCCTGCAGTTTTCAAAATGTCTGAAATGTCTGAAATTTGACTCCTGAGCGTGATTTTTGAGCCGAATTCTGACTCTTTGCACCTATTTTCTGTTTCAAATTACGACTTTATATATCGAAAATATGCCAATTACTGAAAACGGCAATGGGTCATATTTTGACCAAACCCCCCTGCAGTTTTCAAAATGTCTGAAATGTCGGAAATTTGACTCCTGAGCGTGATTTTTGAGCCGAATTCTGACTCTCTGCACCTATTTTCAGTTTCAAATTACGACTTTTTATACCGAAAATAAGCCAATTACTGAAAACGGCGATGGGTCACATTTTGCTCAAACCCCCCTGCAGTTTTGAAAATGTCTGAAAGGTCGGAAATTTGACTCCTGAGTGTGATTTTTTTTCTGAATTCTGACTCTCTGCAAGTATTTTCAGTTTCAAATTACGACTTTTTATACCGAAAATATGCCAATTACTGAAAACGGAGATGGGTCATGTTTTGCCCAATCCCCCCTGCAGTTTTCAAAATGACGGAAATGTCGGAAATTTGACTCCTGAGCGTGATTTTTTATCCGAATTCTGACTCTCTGCACCTATTTTCAGTTTCAAATTACGACTTTTTATACCGAAAATATGTCAATTACTGAAAACGGCGATGGGTCATATTTTGCCCAAACCCCCCTGCAGTTTTCAAAATGTCTGAAATTTCGTAAATTTGACTCCTGAGCGTGATTTTTGAGCCGAATTCTGACTCTCTGCACCTATTTTCAGTTTCAAATTACGACTTTTTATACCGAAAATATGCCAATTACTGAAAACGGCGATGGATCATATTTTGCCCAAACCCCCTTGCTGTTTCAAAATGTCTGAAATGTCGGAAATTTGACTCCTGAGCGTGATTTTTGAGCCGAATTCTGACTCTCTGCATCTATTTTATGTTTCAAATTACGAATTTTTATACCGAAAATATGCCAATTACTGAATACAGCGATGGCTCATATTTTGCCCAAACCCCCCTGCAGTTTTCAAAATGTTTGAAATTTCGGAAATTTGACTCCTGAGCGTGATTTCTGAGCCGAATTCTGACTCTCTGCACCTATTTTCAGTTTCAAATTACGACTTTTTATACCGAAAATATGCCAATTACTGAAAACGGCGAATGGTCATATTTTGCCCAAACCCCCCTGCAGTTTTCAAAATGCCTGAAATGTCGGAAATTTGACTGATGAGCATGATGTTTCATCCGAATTCTGACTCTCTGCACCTATTTTCAGTTTCAAATTACGACATTTTATACCGAAAATATGCCAATTACTGAAAACGGCGATGGGTCATATTTTGAACAAACCCCCCTGCCGTTTTCAAAATGTCTGAATTGTCGGAAAACTGACTCCTGAGCGTGATTTTTGAGCCTAATTCTGACTCTCTGCACCTATTTTCCGTTTCAAATAACGACGTTTCATACCGAAAATATGTCAATTACTGTTAACGGCGATGGGTCATATTTTGCCCAAACCCCCCTGCAGTTTTCAAAATGTCTGAAATGTCGGAAATTTGACTCCTGAGCGTGATTTTTGAGCCAAATTATGACTCTCTGCTCCTATTTTCAGTTTCAAATTACGACGTTTCATACCGAAAATATGCCAATTACTGTAAACGGCGATGGGTCATATTTTGCCCAAACCCCCCGGCAGTTTTCAAAATGTCCGAAATGTCGGAAATTTGACTCCTGAGCTTGATTTTTTATCCGAATTCTGACTCTGCACCTATTTTCAGTTTCAAATTACGACTTTTTGTACCGAAAATATGCCAATTACTGAAAACGGCGATGGGTCATATTTTGCCCAAACCCCCCTGCAGTTTTGAAAATGTCTGAAATGTCGGAAATTTGACTCCTGAGCGTGATTATTTATCTAAATTCTGACTCTCTGCACCTATTTTCAGTTTCAAATGTCGGAAATTTGACTCCTGAGCGTGATTTTTTATCCGAATTCTGACTCTCTGCAAGTATTTTCAATTTCAAATTACGACGTTTCATAACGAAAATATGCCAATTATTGAAATCGGCGATGGGTCATATTTTGCCCAAACCCCCCTGCAGTTTTTAAGATGTCAGAAATGTCGGAAATTTGACTCCTGAGCGTGATTTTTGAGGCGAATTCTGACTCTCTGCACCTATTTTCAGTTTCAAATTACGATTTTTTATATCGAAAATATGCCAATTACTGAAAACGGCGATGGGTCATATTTTGCCCGAACCCCCTTGCAGTTCTCAAAATGTCCGAAATTTCGGAAATTTGACTCCTGAGCGTGATTTTTGAGCCGAATTCTGACTCTCTGCACCTATTTTCAGTTTCAAATTACGAATTTTTATACCGAAAATATGCCAATTACTGAAAACGGCGATGGGTCATATTTTGACCAAACCCCCCTGCAGTTTTCAAAATGTCTGAAATGTCAGAAATTTGACTCCTGAGATTGATTTTTTATCCGAATTCTGACTCTTTGCACCTATTTTCAGTTTCAAATTACGACTTTTTATACCGAAAATATGCCAATTACCGAAAACAACGATGGGTCATATTTTGCCCAAACCCCCCTGCAGTTTTTAAAATGTCTAAAATGTCGGAAATTTGACTCCTGAGCGTGATTTTTGAGCCGAATTCCGACTCTCTGAACCTATTTTATGTTTCAAATTACGAATTTTTATACCGAAAATATGCCAATTACTGAAAACGGCGATGGGTCATATTTTGCCCAAACCCCCCCTGCAGTTTTCAAAATGTTTGAAATTTCGGAAATTTGACTCCTGAGCGTGATTTTTGAGCCGAATTCTGACTCTCTGCACCTATTTTCAGTTTCAAATTACGAATTTTTATACAGAAAATATGCCAATTACTGAAAACGGCGATGGGTCATATTTTGCCCCAAACCCCCGTGCAGTTTTCAAAATGTCTGTGTCTGAAATGTCGGAAATTTGACTCCTGAGCATGATTTTTTATCCGAATTCTGACTCTCTGCACCTATTTTCAGTTTCAAATTACGACTTTTGATACCGAAAATATGCCAATTACTAAAAACGGCGATGGGTCATATTTTGCCCAAACCCCCCTGCAGTTTTCAAAATGTCTGAAATGTCGGAAATTTGACTCCTGAGCGTGATTTTTGAGCCGAATGCTGACTATCTGCACTTATTTTCAGTTTCAAGATACGACTTTTTACACCGAAAATATGCCCATTACTGAAAACGTCGAATGGTCATATTTTGCCCAAACCCCCCTGCAGTTTTCAAAATGCCTGAAATGTCGGAAATTTGAATGATGAGCATGATTTTTCATCCGAATTCTGACTCTCTGCACCTATTTTCAGTTTCAAATTACGACATTTTATACCGAAAATATGCCAATTACTGAAAACGGCGATGGGTGATATTTTGCCCAAACCCCCCTGCAGTTTTCAAAATGCCTGAAATGTCGGAAATTTGACTCCTGAGCGTGATTTTTGAGCCAAATTATGACTCTCTGCACCTATTTTCAGTTTCAAATTACGACGTTTCATACCGAAAATATGCCAATTACTGTAAACGGCGATGGGTCATATTTTGCCCAAACCCCCCGGCAGTTTTCAAAATGTCCGAAATGTCGGAAATTTGACTCCTGAGCTTGATTTTTTATCCGAATTCTGACTCTGCACCTATTTTCAGTTTCAAATTACGACTTTTTGTACCAAAAATATGCCAATTACTGAAAACGGCGATGGGTCATATTTTGCCCAAACCCCCCTGCAGTTTTGAAAATGTCTGAAATGTCGGAAATTTGACTCCTGAGCGTGATTATTTATCCAAATTCTGACTCTCTGCACCTATTTTCAGTTTCAAATGTCGGAAATTTGACTCCTGAGCGTGATTTTTTATCCGAATTCTGACTCTCTGCAAGTATTTTCAGTTTCAAATTACGACGTTTCATAACGAAAATATGCCAATTATTGAAATCGGCGATGAGTCATATTTTGCCCAAACCCCCCTGCAGTTTTTAAGATGTCAGAAATGTCGGAAATTTGACTCCTGAGCGTGATTTTTGAGGCGAATTCTGACTCTCTGCACCTATTTTCAGTTTCAAATTACGATTTTTTATATCGAAAATATGCCAATTACTGAAAACGGCGATGGGTCATATTTTGCCCGAACCCCCCTGCAGTTCTCAAAATGTCTGAAATTTCGGAAATTTGACTCCTGAGCGTGATTTTTGCGCCGAATTCTGACTCTCTGCACCTATTTTCAGTTTCAAATTACGAATTTTTATACCGAAAATATGCCAATTACTGAAAACGGCGATGGGTCATATTTTGACCAAACCCCCCTGCAGTTTTCAAAATGTCTGAAATGTCGGAAATTTGACTCCTGAGATTGCTTTTTTATCCGAATTCTGACTCTTTGCACCTATTTTCAGTTTCAAATTACGACTTTTTATACCGAAAATATGCCAATTACCGAAAACAACGATGGGTCATATTTTGCCCAAACCCCCCTGCAGTTTTTAAAATGTCTAAAATGTCGGAAATTTGACTCCTGAGCGTGATTTTTGAGCCGAATTCCGACTCTCTGAACCTATTTTATGTTTCAAATTACGAATTTTTATACCGAAAATATGCCAATTACTGAAAACGGCGATGGGTCATATTTTGCCCAAACCCCCCCTGCAGTTTTCAAAATGTTTGAAATTTCGGAAATTTGACTCCTGAGCGTGATTTTTGAGCCGAATTCTGACTCTCTGCACCTATTTTCAGTTTCAAATTACGACTTTTTATACAGAAAATATGCCAATTACTGAAAACGGCGATGGGTCATATTTTGCCCCAAACCCCCGTGCAGTTTTCAAAATGTCTGTGTCTGAAATGTCGGAAATTTGACTCCTGAGCATGATTTTTTATCCGAATTCTGACTCTCTGCACCTATTTTCAGTTTCAAATTACGACTTTTGATACCGAAAATATGCCAATTACTAAAAACGGCGATGGGTCATATTTTGCCCAAACCCCCCTGCAGTTTTCAAAATGTCTGAAATGTCGGAAATTTGACTCCTGAGCGTGATTTTTGAGCCGAATGCTGACTATCTGCACTTATTTTCAGTTTCAAGATACGACTTTTTACACCGAAAATATGCCCATTACTGAAAACGTCGAATGGTCATATTTTGCCCAAACCCCCCTGCAGTTTTCAAAATGCCTGAAATGTCGGAAATTTGACTGATGAGCATGATTTTTCATCCGATTTCTGACTCTCTGCACCTATTTTCAGTTTCAAATTACGACATTTTATACCGAAAATATGCCAATTACTGAAAACGGCGATGGGTGATATTTTGACCAAACCCCCCTGCTGTTTTCAAAATGTCTGAAATGTCGGAAAATTGACTCCTGAGCGTGATTTTTGAGCCGAATTCTGACTCTCTGCACCTATTTTCCGTTTCAAATAACGACGTTTCATACCGAAAATATGCCAATTTCTGTAAACGGCGATGGGTCATATTTTGCCCAAACCCCCTTGCAGTTTTCAAAATGTCTGAAATTTCGGAAATTAGGCTCCTGAGCGTGATTTTTGAGCCGAATTCTGACTCTCTGCACCTATTATCAGTTTCAAATTACGACTTTTTATACCGAAAATATGCCAATTACTGAAAACGGCGATGTGTCATATTTTGCCCAAACCCCTCTGCAGTTTTGAAAATGTCTGAAATGTCGGAAATTTGACTCCTGAGCGTGATTATTTATCCAAATTCTGACTCTCTGCACCTATTTTCAGTTTCAAATGTCGGAAATTTGACTCCTGAGCGTGATTTTTTATCCGAATTCTGACTCTCTGCAAGTATTTTCAGTTTCAAATTACGACGTTTCATAACGAAAATATGCCAATTATTGAAATCGGCGATGGGTCATATTTTGCCCAAACCCCCCTGCAGGTTTTAAGATGTCAGAAATGTCGAAAATTTGACTCCTGAGCGTGATTTTTGAGGCGAATTCTGACTCTCTGCACCTATTTTCAGTTTCAAATTACGACTTTTTATACCGAAAATATGCCAATTTCTGTAAACGGCGATGGGTCATATTTTGCCCAAACCCCCCCCTGCAGTTTTCATAATGTCTGAAGTTTTGAAAATTTGACTCCTGAGCGTGATTTTTGAGCCGAATTCTGACTCTCTGCATCTACTTTCAGTTTCAAATTACGACTTTTTATACCGAAAATATGCCAATTACTGAAAACGGCGATGGGTCATATTTTGCCCCAAACCCCCGTGCAGTTTTCAAAATGTCTGAAATGTCGGAAATTTGACTCCTGAGCGTGATTTTTTATCCGAATTCTGACTCTCTGCACCTATTTTCAGTTTCAAATTACGACTTTTTATACCGAAAATATGCCAATTACTGAAAACGGCGATGGAACATATTTTGCCCAAACCCCCCTGCTGTTTCAAAATGTCTGAAATGTCGGAAATTTGACTCCTGAGCGTGATTTTTGAGCCGAATTCTGACTCTCTGCATCTATTTTATGTTTCAAATTACGAATTTTTATACCGAAAATATGCCAATTACTGAAAATAGCGATGGCTCATATTTTGCCCAAACCCCCCTGCAGTTTTCAAAATGTTTGAAATTTCGGAAATTTGACTCCTGAGCGTGATTTCTGAGCCGAATTCTGACTCTCTGCACCTATTTTCAGTTTCAAATTACGACTTTTTATACCGAAAATATGCCAATTACTGAAAACGGCGATGGGTCATATTTTGACCAAACCCCCCTGCAGTTTTCAAAATGTCTGAAATGTCGGAAATTTGAATCCTGAGCGTGATTTTTGAGCCAACTTCTGACTCTCTGCACCTATTTTCAGTTTCAAATTACGATTTTTTATATCAAAAATATGCCAATTACTGAAAACGGCGATGGGTCATATTTTGCCCGAACCCCCCTGCAGTTATCAAAATGTCTGAAATTTCGGAAATTTGACTCCTGAGCGTGATTTTTTAGCCGAATTCTGACTCTCTGCACCTATTTTCAGTTTCAAATTACGAATTTTTATACCGAAAATATGCCAATTACTGAAAACGGCGATGGGTCATATTTTGACCAAACCCCGCTGCAATTTTCAAAATGTCTGAAATGTCGGAAATTTGACTCCTGAGCGTGGTTTTTTATGCGAATTCTGACTCTTTGCACCTATTTTCAGTTTCAAATTACGACTTTTTATACCGAATATATGCCAATTACCAGAAACGGCGATGGGTCATATTTTGCCCAAACCCCCCTGCAGGTTTTAAGATGTCAGAAATGTCGAAAATTTGACTCCTGAGCGTGATTTTTGAGGCGAATTCTGACTCTCTGCACCTATTTTCAGTTTCAAATTACGACTTTTTATACCGAAAATATGCCAATTTCTGTAAACGGCGATGGGTCATATTTTGCCCAAACCCCCCCTGCAGTTTTCATAATGTCTGAAATTTTGAAAATTTGACTCCTGAGCGTGATTTTTGAGCCGACTTCTGACTCTCTGCATCTACTTTCAGTTTCAAATTACGACTTTTTATACCGAAAATATGCCAATTACTGAAAACGGCGAAGGGTCATATTTTGCCCAAACCCCCCTGCAGTTTTCAAAATGTCTGAAATGTCTGAAATTTGACTCCAGAGCGTGATTTTTGAGCCGAATTCTGACTCTTTGCACCTATTTTCAGTTTCAAATTACGACTTTTTATACCGAAAATATGCCAATTACTGAAAACGGCAATGGGTCATATTTTGACCAAACCCCCCTGCAGTTTTCAAAATGTCTGAAATGTCGGAAATTTGACTCTTGAGCGTGATTTTGTATCCGAATTCTGACTCTCTGCACCTATTTTCAGTTTCAAATTACGACTTTTTATACCGAAAATATGGCAATTACTGAAAACGGCAATGGGTCATATTTTGACCAAACCCCCCTGCAGTTTTCAAAATGTCTGAAATGTCGGAAATTTGACTCCAGAGCGTGATTTTTGAGCCGAATTCTGACTCTTTGCACCTATTTTCAGTTTCAAATTACGACTTTTTATACCGAAAATATGCCAATTACTGAAAACGGCAATGGGTCATATTTTGACCAAACCCCCCTGCAGTTTCAAAATGTCTGAAATGTCGGAAATTTGACTCTTGAGCGTGATTTTGTATCCGAATTCTGACTCTCTGCACCTATTTTCAGTTTCAAATTACGACTTTTTATACCGAAAATATGGCAATTACTGAAAACGGCAATGGGTCATATTTTGACCAAACCCCCCTGCAGTTTTCAAAATGTCTGAAATGT
The DNA here is from genome assembly GCF_040958095.1 of Procambarus clarkii. Classification (NCBI taxonomy): domain Eukaryota; kingdom Metazoa; phylum Arthropoda; class Malacostraca; order Decapoda; family Cambaridae; genus Procambarus; species Procambarus clarkii. The sequence continues at coordinate 2,491,171 of NW_027189142.1, forward strand.
CGGAAATTTAAACTCCTGAGCGTGATTTTTGAGCCGAATTCTGACTCTATGCACCTATTTTCAGTTTCAAATTACGACTTTTTATACCGAAAATATGCCAATTACTGAAAACGGCGATGGATCATATTTTGCCCAAACCCCCCTGCTGTTTCAAAATGTCTGAAATGTCGGAAATTTGACTCCTGAGCGTGATTTTTGAGCCGAATTCTGACTCTCTGCATCTATTTTATGTTTCAAATTACGAATTTTTATACCGGAAATATGCCAATTACTGAAAACAGCGATGGCTCATATTTTGCCCAAACCCCCCTGCAGTTTTAAAAATGTTTGAAATTTCGGAAATTTGACTCCTGAGCGTGATTTCTGAGCCGAATTCTGACTCTCTGCACCAATTTTCAGTTTCAAATTACGACTTTTTATACCGAAAATATGCCAATTACTGAAAACGGCGATGGGTCATATTTTGACCAAACCCCCCTGCAGTTTTCAAAATGTCTGAAATGTTGGAAATTTGAATCCTGAGCGTGATTTTTGAGCCAACTTCTGACTCTCTGCACCTATTTTCAGTTTCAAATTACGATTTTTTATATAAAAAATATGCCAATTACTGAAAACGGCGATGGGTCATATTTTGCCCGAACCCCCCTGCAGTTCTCAAAATGTCTGAAATTTCGGAAATTTGACTCCTGAGCGTGATTTTTGAGCCGAATTCTGACTCTCTGCACCTATTTTCAGTTTCAAATTACGACGTTTCATAACGAAAATATGCCAATTATTGAAATCGGCGATGGGTCATATTTTGCCCAAACCCCCCTGCAGTTTTTAAAATTTCAGAAATGTCGAAAATTTGACTCCTGAGCGTGATTTTTGAGGCGAATTCTGACTCTCTGCACCTATTTTCGTTTCAAATTACGAATTTTTATACCGAAAATATGCCAATTTCTGTAAACGGCGATGGGTCATATTTTGCCCAAACCCCCCCCTGCAGTTTTCAAAATGTCTGAAATTTTGAAAATTTGACTCCTGAGCGTGATTTTTGAGCCGAATTCTGACTCTCTGCATCTACTTTCAGTTTCAAATTACGACTTTTTATACCGAAAATATGCCAATTACTGAAAACGGCGAAGGGTCATATTTTGCCCAAACCCCCCCTGCAGTTTTCAAAATGTCTGAAATGTCGGAAATTTGACTCCTGAGCGTGATTTTTGAGCCGAATTCTGACTCTCTGCACCTATTTTCAGTTTCAAATTACGACTTTTTATACCGAAAATATGCCAATTACTGAAAACGGCGATGGGTCATATTTTGCCCCAAACCCCCGTGCAGTTTTCAAAATGTCTGAAATGTCGGAAATTTGACTCCTGAGCGTGATTTTTTATCCGAATTCTGACTCTCTGCACCTATTTTCAGTTTCAAATTACGACTTTTTATACCGAAAATATGCCAATTACTGAAAACGGCGATGGATCATATTTTGCCCAAACCCCCCTGCTGTTTCAAAATGTCTGAAATGTCGGAAATTTGACTCCTGAGCGTGATTTTTGAGCCGAATTCTGACTCTCTGCATCTATTTTATGTTTCAAATTACGAATTTTTATACCGAAAATATGCCAATTACTGAAAACAGCGATGGCTCATATTTTGCCCAAACCCCCCTGCAGTTTTCAAAATGTTTGAAATTTCGGAAATTTGACTCCTGAGCGTGATTTCTGAGCCGAATTCTGACTCTCTGCACCTATTTTCAGTTTCAAATTACGACTTTTTATACCGAAAATATGGCAATTACTGAAAACGGCGATGGGTCATATTTTGACCAAACCCCCCTGCAGTTTTCAAAATGTCTGAAATGTCGGAAATTTGAATCCTGAGCGTGATTTTTGAGCCAACTTCTGACTCTCTGCACCTATTTTCAGTTTCAAATTACGATTTTTTATATCAAAAATATGCCAATTACTGAAAACGGCGATGGGTCATATTTTGCCCGAACCCCCCTGCAGTTATCAAAATGTCTGAAATTTCGGAAATTTGACTCCTGAGCGTGATTTTTTAGCCGAATTCTGACTCTCTGCACCTATTTTCAGTTTCAAATTACGAATTTTTATACCGAAAATATGCCAATTACTGAAAACGGCGATGGGTCATATTTTGACCAAACCCCGCTGCAGTTTTCAAAATGTCTGAAATGTCGGAAATTTGACTCCTGAGCGTGGTTTTTTATGCGAATTCTGACTCTTTGCACCTATTTTCAGTTTCAAATTACGACTTTTTATACCGAATATATGCCAATTACCAGAAACGGCGATGGGTCATATTTTGCCCAAACCCCCCTGCAGTTTTCAAAATGTCTGAAATGTCGGAAATTTGACTCCTGAGCGTGATTTTTGAGCCGAATGCTGACTATCTGCACTTATTTTCAGTTTCACGATACGACTTTTTACACCGAAAATATGCCAATTACTGAAAACGGCGAATGGCCATATTTTGCCCAAACCCCCCTGCAGTTTTCAAAATGCCTGAAATGTCGGAAATTTGACTGATGAGCATGATGTTTCATCCGAATTCTGACTCTCTGCACCTATTTTCAGTTTCAAATTACGACATTTTATACCGAAAATATGCCAATTACTGAAAACGGCGTTGGGTCATATTTTGACCAAACCCCCCTGCCGTTTTCAAAATGTCTGAAATGTCGGAAAACTGACTCCTGAGCGTGATTTTTGAGCCGAATTCTGACTCTCTGCACCTATTTTCCGTTTCAAATAACGACGTTTCATACCGAAAATATGCCAATTACTGTTAACAGCGATGGGTCATATTTTGCCCAAACCCCCCTGCAGTTTTCAAAATGTCTGAAAAGTCGGAAATTTGACTCCTGAGCGTGATTTTTGAGCCAAATTATGACTCTCTGCACCTATTTTCAGTTTCAAATTACGACGTTTCATACCGAAAATATGCCAATTACTGTAAACGGCGATGGGTCATATTTTGCCCAAACCCCCCGGCAGTTTTCAAAATGTCCGAAATGTCGGAAATTTGACTCCTGAGCTTGATTTTTTATCCGAATTCTGACTCTGCACCTATTTTCAGTTTCAAATTACGACTTTTTATACCGAAAATATGCCAATTACTGAAAACGGCGATGGGTCATATTTTGCCCAAACCCCCCTGCAGTTTTCAAAATGTCTGAAATTTCGGAAATTAGACTCCTGAGCGTGATTTTTGAGCCGAATTCTGACTCTCTGCACCTATTATCAGTTTCAAATTACGACTTTTTATTCCGAAAATATGCCAATTACTGAAAACGGCGATGTGTCATATTTTGCCCAAACCCCCCTGCAGTTTTGAAAATGTCTGAAATGTCGGAAATTTGACTCCTGAGCGTGATTATTTATCCAAATTCTGACTCTCTGCACCTATTTTCAGTTTCAAATGTCGGAAATTTAACTCCTGAGCGTGATTTTTTATCCGAATTCTGACTCTCTGCAAGTATTTTCAGTTTCAAATTACGACGTTTCATAAAGAAAATATGCCAATTATTGAAATCGGCGATGGGTCATATTTTGCCCAAACCCCTCTGCAGTTTTTAAGATGTCAGAAATGTCGGAAATTTGACTCCTGAGCGTGATTTTTGAGGCGAATTCTGACTCTCTGCACCTATTTTCAGTTTCAAATTACGATTTTTGATATCGAAAATATGCCAATTACTGAAAACGGCGATGGGTCATATTTTGCCCGAACCCCCCTGCAGTTCTCAAAATGTCTGAAATATCGGAAATTTGACTCCTGAGCGTGATTTTTGAGCCGAATTCTGACTCTCTGCACCTATTTTCAGTTTCAAATTACGACTTTTTATACCGAAAATATGCCAATTACTGAAAACGGCGATGGGTCATATTTTGCCCCAAACCCCCGTGCAGTTTTCAAAATGTCTGAAATGTCGGAAATTTGACTCCTGAGCGTGATTTTTTATCCGAATTCTGACTCTCTGCACCTATTTTCAGTTTCAAATTACGACTTTTTATACCGAAAATATGCCAATTACTGAAAACGGCGATGGATCATATTTTGCCCAAACCCCCTGCTGTTTCAAAATGTCTGAAATGTCGGAAATTTGACTCCTGAGCGTGATTTTTGAGCCAAATTCTGACTCTCTGCATCTATTTTATGTTTCAAATTACGAATTTTTATACCGAAAATATGCCAATTACTGAAAACAGCGATGGCTCATATTTTGCCCAAACCCCCCTGCAGTTTTCAAAATGTTTGAAATTTCGGAAATTTGACTCCTGAGCGTGATTTCTGAGCCGAATTCTGACTCTCTGCACCTATTTTCAGTTTCAAATTACGACTTTTTATACCGAAAATATGCCAATTTCTGAAAACGGCGATGGGTCATATTTTGACCAAACCCCCCTGCAGTTTTCAAAATGTCTGAAATGTCGGAAATTTGAATCCTGAGCGTGATTTTTGAGCCAACTTCTGACTCTCTGCACCTATTTTCAGTTTCAAATTACGATTTTTTATATAAAAAATATGCCAATTACTGAAAACGGCGATGGGTCATATTTTGCCCGAACCCCCCTGCAGTTATCAAAATGTCTGAAATTTCGGAAATTTGACTCCTGAGCGTGATTTTTTAGCCGAATTCTGACTCTCTGCACCTATTTTCAGTTTCAAATTACGAATTTTTATACCGAAAATATGCCAATTACTGAAAACGGCGATGGGTCATATTTTGACCAAACCCCGCTGCAGTTTTCAAAATGTCTGAAATGTCGGAAATTTGACTCCTGAGCGTGGTTTTTTATCCGAATTCTGAATCTTTGCACCTATTATCAGTTTCAAATTACGACTTTTTATACCGAAAATATGCCAATTACCAAAAACGGCGATGGGTCATATTTTGCCCAAACCCCCCTGCAGTTTTCAAAATGTCTGAAATGTCGGAAATTTGACTCCTGAGCGTGTTTTTTGAGCCGAATGCTGACTATCTGCACTTATTTTCAGTTTCACGATACGACTTTTTACACCGAAAATATGCCAATTACTGAAAACGGCGAATGGTCATATTTTGCCCAAACCCCCCTGCAGTTTTCAAAATGCCTGAAATGTCGTAAATTTGACTGATGAGCATGATGTTTCATCCGAATTCTGACTCTCTGCACCTATTTTCAGTTTCAAATTACGACATTTTTTACCGAAAATATGCCAATTACTGAAAACGGCGTTGGGTCATATTTTGACCAAACCCCCTGCCGTTTTCAAAATGTCTGAAATGTCGGAAAACTGACTCCTGAGCGTGATTTTTGAGCCGAATTCTGACTCTCTGCACCTATTTTCCGTTTCAAATAACGACGTTTCATACCGAAAATATGCCAATTACTGTTAACAGCGATGGGTCATATTTTGCCCAAACCCCCCTGCAGTTTTCAAAATGTCTGAAAAGTCGGAAATTTGACTCCTGAGCGTGATTTTTGAGCCAAATTATGACTCTCTGCACCTATTTTCAGTTTCAAATTACGACGTTTCATACCGAAAATATGCCAATTACTGTAAACGGCGATGGGTCATATTTTGCCCAAACCCCCCGGCAGTTTTCAAAATGTCCGAAATGTCGGAAATTTGACTCCTGAGCTTGATTTTTTATCCGAATTCTGACTCTGCACCTATTTTCAGTTTCAAATTACGACTTTTTATACCGAAAATATGCCAATTACTAAAAACGGCGATGGGCCATATTTTGCCCAAACTCCCCCTGCAGTTTTCAAAATGTTTGAAATTTCGGAAATTTGACTCCTAAGCGTGATTTTTGAGCCGATTTCTGACTCTCTGCACCTATTTTCAGTTTCAAATTACGACTTTTTATACAGAAAATATGCCAATTACTGAAAACGGCGATGGGTCATATTTTGCCCCAAACCCCCGTGCAGTTTTCAAAATGTCTGTGTCTGAAATGTCGGAAATTTGACTCCTGAGGATGATTTTTTATCCGAATTCTGACTCTCTGCACCTATTTTCAGTTTCAAATTACGACTTTTTATACCGAAAATATGCCAATTACTAAAAACGGCGATGGGTCATATTTTGCCCAAACCCCCCTGCAGTTTTCAAAATGTCTGAAATGTCGGAAATTTGACTCCTGAGCGTGACTTTTGAGCCGAATGCTGACTATCTGCACTTATTTTCAGTTTCAAGATACGACTTTTTACACCGAAAATATGCCAATTACTGAAAACGTCGAATGGTCATATTTTGCCCAAACCCCCCTGCAGTTTTCAAAATGCCTGAAATGTCGGAAATTTGACTGATGAGCATGATTTTTCATCCGAATTCTGACTCTCTGCAGCTATTTTCAGTTCAAATTACGACATTTTATACCGAAAATATGCCAATTACTGAAAACGGCGATGGGTCATATTTTGACCAAACCCCCCTGCTGTTTTCAAAATGTCTGAAATGTCGGAAAATTGACTCCTGAGCGTGATTTTTAAGCCGAATTCTGACTCTCTGCACCTATTTTCAGTTTCAAATTACGACGTTTCATACCGAAAATATGCCAATTACTGTAAACGGCGATTTGTCATATTTTGCCCAAACCCCCGGCAGTTTTCAAAATGTCCGAAATGTCGGAAATTTGACTCCTGAGCTTGATTTTTTATCCGAATTCTGGCTCTCTGCACCTATTTTCAGTTTCAAATTACGACTTTTTTATACCGAAAATATGCCAATTACTGAAAACGGCGATGGGTCATATTTTGCCCAAACCCCCTTGCAGTTTTCAAAATGTCTGAAATTTCGGAAATTAAACTCCTGAGCGTGATTTTTGAGTCGAATTCTGACTCTCTGCACCTATTATCAGTTTCAAATTACGACTTTTTATACCGAAAATATGCCAATTACTGAAAACGGCGATGTGTCATATTTTGCCCAAACCCCCCTGTAGTTTTGAAAATGTCTGAAATGTCGGAAATTTGACTCCTGAGCGTGATTATTTATCCAAATTCTGACTCTCTGCACCTATTTTCAGTTTCAAATGTCGGAAATTTGACTCCTGAGCGTGATTTTTTATCCGAATTCTGACTCTCTGCAAGTATTTTCAGTTTCAAATTACGACGTTTCATAACGAAAATATGCCAATTATTGAAATCGGCGATGGGTCATATTTTGCCCAAACCCCCCTGCAGTTTTTAAAATGTCAGAAATGTCGAAAATTTGACTCCTGAGCGTGATTTTTGAGCCGAATTCTGACTCTCTGCATCTACTTTCAGTTTCAAATTACGACTTTTTATACCGAAAAAATGCCAATTACTGAAAACGGCGATGGGTCATATTTTGCCCAAACCCCCCTGCAGTTTTCAAAATGTCTGAAATGTCTGGAATTAGACTCCAGAGCGTGATTTTTGAGCCGAATTCTGACTCTTTGCACCTATTTTCAGTTTCAAATTACGACTTTTTATACCGAAAATATGCCAATTACTGAAAACGGCAATGGGTCATATTTTGACCAAACCCCCCTGCAGTTTTCAAAATGTCGGAAATTTGACTCTTGAGCGTGATTTTTTATCCGAATTCTGACTCTCTGCACCTATTTTCAGTTTCAAATTACGACTTTTTATACCGAAAATATGCCAATTACTGAAAACGGCGATGGGTCAAATTTGCTCAAAACCCCCTGCAGTTTTGAAAATGTCTGAAATTTCGGAAATTTGACTCCTGAGCGTGATTTTTGAGCCGAATTCTGACTCTCTGCACCTACTTTCAGTTTCAAATTACGACTTTTTATACCGAAAAAATGCCAATTACTGAAAACGGCGATAGGTCATATTTTGCCCAAACCCCCTTGCAGTTTTCAAAATGTCGGAAATTTGACTCCTGAGCGTGATTTTTGAGCCGAATTCTGACTCTCTGCACTTATTTTCAGTTTCACATTACGACTTTTTACACCGAAAATATGCCAATTACTGAAAACGGCGAAGGGTCATATTTTGCCCAAACCCCCTGCAGTTTTCAAATGTCTGAAATGTCTGAAATTTGACTCCTGAGCGTGATTTTGAGCCGAATGCTGACTCTTTGCACCTATTTTCAGTTTCAAATTACGACTTTTTATACCGAAAATATGGCAATTACTGAAAACGGCAATGGGTCATATTTTGACCAAACCCCCCTGCAGTTTCAAAATGTCTGAAATGTCGGAAATTTAAACTCCTGAGCGTGATTTTTTATCCGAATTCTGACTCTCTGCACCTATTTTCAGTTTCAAATTACGACTTTTATACTGAAAATATGCCAATTACTGAAACGGCGATAGGTCATATTTTACCCAAACCCCCCTGTAGTTTCAAAATGTCAGAAATTTCGGAAATTTGACTCCTGAGCGTGATTTTTGAGCCGAATTCTGACTCTCTGCAACCTTATTTCAGTTTCAAATTACGACTTTTTATACCGAAAATATGCCAATTACTGAAAACGGCGATGGGTCATATTTTGCCCAAACCCCCCTGCAGTTTTCAAAATGTCTGAAATTTCGGAAATTAGACTCCTGGGCGTGATTTTTGAGCCGAATTCTGACTCTCTGCACCTATTATCAGTTTCAAATTACGACTTTTTATACCGAAAATATGCCAATTACTGAAAACAGCGATGTGTCATATTTTGCCCAAACCCCCTGCAGTTTGAAAATGTCTGAAATGTCGGAAATTTGACTCCTGAGCGTGATTATTATCCAAACTCTGACTCTCTGCACCTATTTTCAGTTTCAAATGTCGGAAATTTAACTCCTGAGCGTGATTTTTTTATCCGAATTCTGACTCTCTGCAAGTATTTTCAGTTTCAAATTACGACGTTTCATAACGAAAATATGCCAATTATTGAAATCGGCGATGGGTCATATTTTGCCCAAACCCCCCTGCAGTTTTTAAGATGTCAGAAATGTCGGAAATTTGACTCCTGAGCGTGATTTTTGAGGCGAATTCTGACTCTCTGCACCTATTTTCAGTTTCAAATTACGATTTTTTATATCGAAAATATGCCAATTACTGAAACGGCGATGGGTCATATTTTGCCCGAACCCCCCTGCAGTTCTCAAAATGTCTGAAATTTCGGAAATTTGACTCCTGAGCGTGATTTTTGAGCCGAATTCTGACTCTCTGCACCTATTTTCAGTTTCAAATTACGAATTTTTATACCGAAAATATGCCAATTACTGAAAACGGCGATGGGTCATATTTTGCCCAAACCCCCCTGCAGTTTTCAAAAATGTTTGAAATTTCGGAAATTTGACTCCTGAGCGTGATTTTTGAGCCGAATTCTGACTCTCTGCACCTATTTTCAGTTTTCAAATTACGACTTTTTATACAGAAAATGTGCCAATTACTGAAAACGGCTATGGGTCATATTTTGCCCTAAACCCCCGTGCAGTTTTCAAAATGTCTGTGTCTGAAATGTCGGAAATTTGACTCCTGAGCATGATTTTTTATCCGAATTCTGACTCTCTGCACCTATTTTCAGTTTCAAATTACGACTTTTTATACCGAAAAATATGCCAATTACCAAAAACGGCGATGGGTCATATTTTGCCCAAACCCCCCCTGCAGTTTTCAAAATGTTTGAAATGTCGGAAATTTGACTCCTGAGCGTGATTTTTGAGCCGAATGCTGACTATCTGCACTTATTTTCAGTTTCAAGATACGACTTTTTATACCGAAAATATGCCAATTACTGAAACGTCGAATGGTCATATTTTGCCCAAACCCCCCTGCAGTTTTCAAAATGCCTGAAATGTCGGAAATTTGACTGATGAGCATGATTTTCATCCGAATTCTGACTCTCTGCAGCTATTTTCAGTTTCAAATTACGACATTTTATACCGAAAATATGCCAATTACTGAAAACGGCGATGGGTCATATTTTGACCAAACCCCCCTGCTGTTTTCAAAATGTCTGAAATGTCGGAAAATTGACTCCTGAGCGTGATTTTTGAGCCGAATTCTGACTCTCTGCACCTATTTTCCGTTTCAAATAACGACGTTTCATACCGAAAAATATGCCAATTACTGTTAACGGCGATGGGTCATATTTGCCCAAACCCCCCTGCAGTTTTCAAAATGTCTGAAATGTCGGAAATTTGACTCCTGAGCGTGATTTTTGAGCCAAATTATGACTCTCTGCACCTATTTTCAGTTTCAAATTACGACGTTTCATACCGAAAATATGCCAATTACTGTAAACGGCGATGGGTCATATTTTGCCCAAACCCCCCGGCAGTTTTCAAAAATGTCCGAAATGTCGGAAATTTGACTCCTGAGCTTGATTTTTTATCCGAATTCTGGCTCTCTGCACCTATTTTCAGTTTCAAATTACGACTTTTTATACCGAAAATATGCCAATTACTGAAAACGGCAATGGGTCATATTTTGACCAAACCCCCTGCAGTTTTCAAAATGTCTGAAATGTCGGAAATTTGACTCTTGAGCGTGATTTTTTATCCGAATTCTGACTCTCTTGCACCTATTTTCAGTTTCAAATTACGACTTTTTATACCGAAAATATGCCAATTACTGAAAACGGCGATGGGTCAAATTTTGCTCAAAACCCACCCTGCAGTTTTGAAAATGTCTGAAATTTCGGAAATTTGACTCCTGAGCGTGATTTTTGAGCCGAATTCTGACTCTCTGCACCTACTTTCAGTTTCAAATTACGACTTTTTATACCGAAAAAATGCCAAGTACTGAAAACGGCGATAGGTCATATTTTGCCCAAACCCCCTTGCAGTTTTCAAAATGTCCGGAAATTTGACTCCTGAGCGTGATTTTTGAGCCGAATTCTGACTCTCTGCACTTATTTTCAGTTTCACATTACGACTTTTTACACCGAAAATATGCCAATTACTGAAAACGGCGAAGGGTCATATTTTGCCCAAACCCCCCTGCAGTTTTCAAAATGTCTGAAATGTCCTGAAATTTGACTCCTGAGCGTGATTTTTGAGCCGAATTCTGACTCTTTGCACCTATTTTCAGTTTCAAATTACGACTTTTTATACCGAAAATATGGCAATTACTGAAAACGGCAATGGGTCATATTTTGACCAAACCCCCCTGCAGTTTTCAAAATGTCTGAAATGTCGGAAATTTAAACTCCTGAGCGTGATTTTTTATCCGAATTCTGACTCTCTGCACCTATTTTCAGTTTCAAATTACGACTTTTTATACTGAAAATATGCCAATTACTGAAAACGGCGATAGGTCATATTTTACCCAAACCCCCCTGTAGTTTTCAAAATGTCAGAAATTTCGGAAATTTGACTCCTGAGCGTGATTTTTGAGCCGAATTCTGACTCTCTGCACCTTATTTCAGTTTCAAATTACGACTTTTTATACCGAAAATATGCCAATTACTGAAAACGGCGATGGGTCATATTTTGCCCAAACCCCCCTGCAGTTTTCAAAATGTCTGAAATTTCGGAAATTAGACTCCTGGGCGTGATTTTTGAGCCGAATTCTGACTCTCTGCACCTATTATCAGTTTCAAATTACGACTTTTTATAGCGAAAATATGCCAATTACTGAAAACAGCGATGTGTCATATTTTGCCCAAACCCCCCTGCAGTTTTGAAAATGTCTGAAATGTCGGAAATTTGACTCCTGAGCGTGATTATTTATCCAAACTCTGACTCTCTGCACCTATTTTCAGTTTCAAATGTCGGAAATTTAACTCCTGAGCGTTATTTTTATCCGAATTCTGACTCTCTGCAAGTATTTTCAGTTTCAAATTACGACGTTTCATAACGAAAATATGCCAATTATTGAAATCGGCGATGGGTCATATTTTGCCCAAACCCCCCTGCAGTTTTTAAGATGTCAGAAATGTCGGAAATTTGACTCCTGAGCGTGATTTTTGAGGCGAATTCTGACTCTCTGCACCTATTTTCAGTTTCAAATTACGATTTTTTATATCGAAAATATGCCAATTACTGAAAACGGCGATGGATCATATTTTGCCCGAACCCCCCTGCAGTTCTCAAAATGTCTGAAATTTCGGAAATTTGACTCCTGAGCGTGATTTTTGAGCCGAATTCTGACTCTCTGCACCTATTTTCAGTTTCAAATTACGAATTTTTATACCGAAAATATGCCAATTACTGAAAACGGCGATGGGTCATATTTTGCCCAAACCCCCCTGCAGTTTTCAAAATGTTTGAAATTTCGGAAATTTGACTCCTGAGCGTGATTTTTGAGCCGAATTCTGACTCTCTGCACCTATTTTCAGTTTTAAATTACGACTTTTTATACAGAAAATGTGCCAATTACTGAAAACGGCTATGGGTCATATTTTGCCCTAAACCCCCGTGCAGTTTTCAAAATGTCTGTGTCTGAAATGTCGGAAATTTGACTCCTGAGCATGATTTTTTATCCGAATTCTGACTCTCTGCACCTATTTTCAGTTTCAAATTACGACTTTTTATACCGAAAATATGCCAATTACTAAAAACGGCGATGGGTCATATTTTGCCCAAACCCCCCTGCAGTTTTCAAAATGTTTGAAATGTCGGAAATTTGACTCCTGAGCGTGATTTTTGAGCCGAATGCTGACTATCTGCACTTATTTTCAGTTTCAAGATACGACTTTTTACACCGAAAATATGCCAATTACTGAAAACGTCGAATGGTCATATTTTGCCCAAACCCCCCTGCAGTTTTCAAAATGCCTGAAATGTCGGAAATTTGACTGATGAGCATGATTTTTCATCCGAATTCTGACTCTCTGCAGCTATTTTCAGTTTCAAATTACGACATTTTATACCGAAAATATGCCAATTACTGAAAACGGCGATGGGTCATATTTTGACCAAACCCCCCTGCTGTTTTCAAAATGTCTGAAATGTCGGAAAATTGACTCCTGAGCGTGATTTTTGAGCCGAATTCTGACTCTCTGCACCTATTTTCCGTTTCAAATAACGACGTTTCATACCGAAAATATGCCAATTACTGTTAACGGCGATGGGTCATATTTTGCCCAAACCCCCCTGCAGTTTTCAAAATGTCTGAAATGTCGGAAATTTGACTCCTGAGCGTGATTTTTGAGCCAAATTATGACTCTCTGCACCTATTTTCAGTTTCAAATTACGACGTTTCATACCGAAAATATGCCAATTACTGTAAACGGCGATGGGTCATATTTTGCCCAAACCCCCCGGCAGTTTTCAAAATGTCCGAAATGTCGGAAATTTGACTCCTGAGCTTGATTTTTTATCCGAATTCTGGCTCTCTGCACCTATTTTCAGTTTCAAATTACGACTTTTTATACCGAAAATATGCCAATTACTGAAAACGGCGATGGGTCATATTTTGCCCAAACCCCCTTGCAGTTTTCAAAATGTCTGAAATTTCGGAAATTAGACTCCTGAGCGTGATTTTTGAGCCGAATTCTGACTCTCTGCACCAATTATCAGTTTCAAATTACGACTTTTTATACCGAAAATATGTCAATTACTGAAAACGGCGATGTGTCATATTTTGCCCAAACCCCCCTGCAGTTTTGAAAATGTCTGAAATGTCGGAAATTTGACTCCTGAGCGTGATTATTTATCCAAATTCTGACTCTCTGCACCTATTTTCAGTTTCAAATGTCGGAAATTTGACTCCTGAGCGTGATTTTTTATCCGAATTCTGACTCTCTGCAAGTATTTTCAGTTTCAAATTACGACGTTTCATAACGAAAATATGCCAATTATTGAAATCGGCGATGGGTCATATTTTGCCCAAACCCCCCTGCAGTTTTTAAGATGTCAGAAATGTCGAAAATTTGACTCCTGAGCGTGATTTTTGAGCCGAATTCTGACTCTCTGCATCTACTTTCAGTTTCAAATTACGACTTTTTATACCGAAAAAATGCCAATTACTGAAAACGGCGATGGGTCATATTTTGCCCAAACCCCCTTGCAGTTTTCAAAATGTCGGAAATTTGACTCCTGAGCGTGATTTTTGAGCCGAATTCTGACTCTGCACTTATTTTCAGTTTCACATTACGACTTTTTACACCGAAAATATGCCAATTACTGAAAACGGCGAAGGGTCATATTTTGCCCAAACCCCCCTGCAGTTTTCAAAATGTCTGAAATGTCTGAAATTTGACTCCAGAGCGTGATTTTTGAGTCGAATTCTGACTCTTTGCACCTATTTTCAGTTTCAAATTACGACTTTTTATACCGAAAATATGCCAATTACTGAAAACGGCAATGGGTCATATTTTGACCAAACCCCCCTGCAGTTTTCAAAATGTCTGAAATGTCGGAAATTTGTCTCTTGAGCGTGATTTTTTATCCGAATTCTGACTCTCTGCACCTATTTTCAGTTTCAAATTACGACTTTTTATACCGAAAATATGCCAATTACTGAAAACGGCGATGGGTCAAATTTTGCTCAAACCCCCCTGCAGTTTTGAAAATGTCTGAAATGTAGGAAATTTGACTCCTGAGCGTGATTTTTGAGCCGAATTCTGACTCTCTGCACCGACTTTCAGTTTCAAATTACGACTTTTTATACCGAAAAAATGCCAATTACTGAAAACAGCGATAGGTCATATTTTGCACAAACCCCCTTGCAGTTTTCAAAATGTCGGAAATTTGACTCCTGAGCGTGATTTTTGAGCCGAATTCTGACTCTCTGCACTTATTTTCAGTTTCACATTACGACTTTTTACACCGAAAATATGCCAATTACTGAAAACGGCGAAGGGTCATATTTTGCCCAAACCCCCCTGCAGTTTTCAAAATGTCTGAAATGTCTGAAATTTGACTTCTGAGCGTGATTTTTGGGCCGAATTCTGACTCTTTGCACCTATTTTCAGTTTCAAATTACGACTTTTTATACCGAAAATATGGCAATTACTGAAAACGGCAATGGGTCATATTTTGACCAAACCCCCTGCAGTTTTCAAAATGTCTGAAATGTCTGAAATTTGACTCCTGAGCGTGATTTTTGAGCCGAATTCTGACTCTCTGCACCTATTTTCAGTTTCAAATTACGACTTTTTATACTGAAAATATGCCAATTACTGAAAACGGCGATAGGTCATTTATTTACCCAAACCCCCCTGTAGTTTTCAAAATGTCAGAAATTTCGGAAATTTGACTCCTGAGCGTGATTTTTGAGCCGAATTCTGACTCTCTGCACCTATTTTCAGTTTCAAATTACGAATTTTATACCGAAAATATGCCAATTACTGAAAACAGCGATGGGTCATATTTTGCCCAAACCCCCCAACAGTTTTCAAAATGTCTGAAATGTCTGAAATTTGACTCCTGAGCGTGATTTTTGAGCCGAATTCTGACTCTCTGCACCTATTTTCAGTTTCAAATTACGACTTTTTATACCGAAAATATGCCAATTGCTGAAAATGGTAATGGGTCATATTTTGACCAAACCCCCCCTGCAGTTTTTAAAATATCTGAAATGTCGGAAATTTGACTCCTGAGCGTGATTATTTATAAGAACTCTGACTCTCTGCACCTATTTTCAGTTTCAAATTACGACTTTTTATACCGAAAATATGCCAATTACTGAAAACGGGGATGGGTCATATTTTGCCCAAACCCTCCTGCAGTTTTCAAAATGTCGGAAATTTGACTCCTGAGCGTGATTTTTTTATCCGAATTCTGACTCTCTGCACCTATTTTCAGTTTCAAATTACGACTTTTTATACCGATAGGTCATATTTTACCCAAACCCCCCTGCAGTTTTCAAAATATCTGAAATGTCGGAAATTTGACTCCTGAGCGTGATTATTTATCCGAACTCTGACTCTCTGCACCTATTTTCAGTTTCAAATTACGACTTTTTATACCGAAAATATGCCAATTACTGAAAACAGCGATGGGTCATATTTTGCCCAAACCCCCCTGCAGTTTTCAAAATGTCTGAAATGTCGGAAATTTGACTCCTGAGCGTGATTTTTGAGCTGAATTCTGACTCTCTGCACTCATTTTCAGTTTTAAATTACGACTATTTACACCGAAAATATGCCAATAACTGAAAACGGCGAATTGTCATATTTTGCCCAAACCCCCTGCAATTTTCAAAATGTCTGAAATGTCGGAAATTTGACTCCTGTGCGTGATTTTTGAGCCGAATTCTGACTCTCTGCATCTATTTTCAGTTTCAAATTACGACTTTTTATACCGAAAATATGCCTATTACTGAAAACGGCGATGAGTCATATTTTGCCCAAACCCCCTGCAGTTTTCAAAATGTTTGAAATGTCGGAAATTTGACTCCTGAGCGTGATTTTTGAGCCGAATTCTGACTCTCTGCACCTATTTTCAGTTTCAAATTACGAATTTTGATACCGAAAATATGCCAATTACTGAAAACGGCGATGGGTCATATTTTGCTCAAACACCCCTGCAGTTTTCAAAATGTCTGAAATGTCGGAAATTTGACTCCTGAGCGTGATTTTTGAGCCGAATTCTGACTCTCTGCACTTATTTTCAGTTTCAAATTACGAATTTTTACACCGAAAATATGCCAATAACTGAAAACGGCGAATGGTCATATTTTGCCCAAACCCCCCTGCAGTTTTCAAAATGTCTGAAATGTCGTAAATTTTACTCCTAAGCGTGATTTTTGAGCCGAATTCTGACTCTCTGCACCTATTTTCAGTTTCAAATTACGACTTTTTATACCGAAAATATGCCTATTACTGAAAACGGCGATGGGTCATATTTTGCCCAAACCCCCCTGCAGTTTTCAAAATGTCTGAAATGTCGGAAATTAGACTCCTGAGCGTGATTTTTGAGCCGAATTTTGACTCTCTGCACCTATTTTCAGTTTCAAATTACGAATTTTTATAACGAAATTATGCCAATTGCTAAAAACGGCGATGGGTCATATTTTGCCCAAACCCCCCTGCACTTTTCAAAAGGTCTGAAATTTCAGAAATTTGACTCCTGGGCGTGACTTTTGAGCTGAATTATGACTCTCTGCACCTATTTTCAGTTTCAAATTACGACGTTTCATACCGAAAATATGCCAATTACTGTATACGGCGATGGGTCATATTTTGCCCAAACCCCCCGGCAGTTTTCAAAATGTCCAAAATGTCGGAAATTTGACTCCTGAGCTTGATTTTTTATCCGAATTCTGGCTCTCTGCACCTATTTTCAGTTTCAAATTACGACTTTTTATACCGAAAATATGCCAATTACTGAAAACGGCGATGTGTCATATTTTGCCCAAACCCCCCTGCAGTTTTGAAAATGTCTGAAATGTCGGAAATTTGACTCCTGAGCGTGATTATTTATCCAAATTCTGACTCTCTGCACCTATTTTCAGTTTCAAATGTCGGAAATTTAACTCCTGAGCGTGATTTTTTATCCGAATTCTGACTCTCTGCAAGTATTTTCAGTTTCAAATTACGACGTTTCATAACGAAAATATGCCAATTATTGAAATCGGCAAAGGGTCATATTTTGCCCAAACCCCTCTGCAGTTTTTAAGATGTCAGAAATGTCGGAAATTTGACTCCTGAGCGTGATTTTTGAGGCGAATTCTGACTCTCTGCACCTATTTTCAGTTTCAAATTACGATTTTTTATATCGAAAATATGCCAATTACTGAAAACGGCGATGGGTCATATTTTGCCCGAACCCCCCTGCAGTTCTCAAAATGTCTGAAATTTCGGAAATTTGACTCCTGAGCGTGATTTTTGAGCCGAATTCTGACTCTCTGCACCTATTTTCAGTTTCAAATTACGAATTTTTATACCGAAAATATGCCAATTACTGAAAACGGCGATGGGTCATATTTTGACCAAACCCCCCTGCAGTTTTCAAAATGTCTGAAATGTTGGAAATTTGACTCCTGAGAGTGATTTTTTATCCGAATTCTGACTCTTTGCACCTATTTTCAGTTTCAAATTATGACTTTTTATACCGAAAATATGCCAATTACCGAAAACGGCGATGGGTCATATTTTGCCCAAACCCCCCTGCAGTTTTCAAAATGTCTGAAATGTCGGAAATTTGACTCCTGAGCGTGATTTTTGAGCCGAATTCCGACTCTCTGAACCTATTTCATGTTTCAAATTACGAATTTTTATACCGAAAATATGCCAATTACTGAAAACGGCGATGGGTCATATTTTGCCCAAACCCCCCCCTGCAGTTTTCAAAATGTTTGAAATTTCGAAAATTTGACTCCTGAGCGTGATTTTTGAGCCGAATTCTGACTCTCTGCACCTATTTTCAGTTTCAAATTACGACTTTTTATACAGAAAATATGCCAATTACTGAAAACGGCGATGGGTCATATTTTGCCCCAAACCCCCGTGCAGTTTTCAAAATGTCTGTGTCTGAAATGTCGGAAATTTGACTCCTGAGCATGATTTTTTATCCGAATTCTGACTCTCTGCACCTATTTTCAGTTTCAAATTACGACTTTTTATACCGAAAATATGCCAATTACTAAAAACGGCGATGGGTCATATTTTGCCCAAACCCCCCTGCAGTTTTCAAAATGTCTGAAATGTCGGAAATTTGACTCCTGAGCGTGATTTTTGAGCCGAATGCTGACTATCTGCACTTAATTTCAGTTTCAAGATACGACTTTTTACACCGAAAATATGCCAATTACTGAAAACGTCGAATGGTCATATTTTGCCCAAACCCCCCTGCAGTTTTCAAAATGCCTGAAATGTCGGAAATTTGACTGATGAGCATGATTTTTCATCCGAATTCTGACTCTCTGCAGCTATTTTCAGTTTCAAATTACGACATTTTATACCGAAAATATGCCAATTACTGAAAACTGCGATGGGTCATATTTGACCAAACCCCCTGCTGTTTTCAAAATGTCTGAAATGTCGGAAATTTGACTCTTGAGCGTGATTTTATCCGAATTCTGACTCTCTGCACCTATTTTCAGTTTCAAATTACGACTTTTTATACCGAAAATATGCCAATTACTGTTAACGGCGATGGGTCATATTTTGCCCAAACCCCCTGCAGTTTTCAAAATGTCTAAAATGTCGGAAATTTGACTCCTGAGCGTGATTTTTGAGCCAAATTATGACTCTCTGCACCTATTTTCAGTTTCAAATTACGACGTTTCATACCGAAAATATGCCAATTACTGTAAACGGCGATGGGTCATATTTTGCCCAAACCCCCCGGCAGTTTTCAAAATGTCCGAAATGTCGGAAATTTGACTCCTGAGCTTGATTTTTTATCCGAATTCTGGCTCTCTGCACCTATTTTCAGTTTCAAATTACGACTTTTTATACCGAAAATATGCCAATTACTGAAAACGGCGATGGGTCATATTTTGCCCAAACCCCCTTGCAGTTTTCAAAATGTCTGAAATTTCGGAAATTAGACTCCTGAGCGTGATTTTTGAGCCGAATTCTGACTCTCTGCACCTATTATCAGTTTCAAATTACGACTTTTTATACCGAAAATATGCCAATTACTGAAAACGGCGATGTGTCATATTTTGCCCAAACCCCCCTGCAGTTTTGAAAATGTCTGAAATGTCGGAAATTTGACTCCTGAGCGTGATTATTTATCCAAATTCTGACTCTCTGCACCTATTTTCAGTTTCAAATGTCGGAAATTTTACTCCTGAGCGTGATTTTTTATCCGAATTCTGACTCTCTGCAAGTATTTTCAGTTTCAAATTACGACGTTTCATAACGAAAATATGCCAATTATTGAAATCGGCGATGGGTCATATTTTGCCCAAACCCCCCTGCAGTTTTTAAGATGTCAGAAATGTCGAAAATTTGACTCCTGAGCGTGATTTTTGAGCCGAATTCTGACTCTCTGCATCTACTTTCAGTTTCAAATTACGAATTTTATACCGAAAAAATGCCAATTACTGAAAACGGCGATGGGTCATATTTTGCCCAAACCCCCTTGCAGTTTTCAAAATGTCTGAAATGTCTGGAATTTGACTCCAGAGCGTGATTTTTGAGCCGAATTCTGACTCTTTGCACCTATTTTCAGTTTCAAATTACGACTTTTTATACCGAAAATATGCCAATTACTGAAAACGGCAATGGGTCATATTTTGACCAAACCCCCCTGCAGTTTTCAAAATGTCTGAAATGTCGGAAATTTGACTCTTGAGCGTGATTTTTGAGCCGAATTCTGACTCTCTGCACCTATTTTCAGTTTCAAATTACGACTTTTTATACCGAAAATATGCCAATTACTGAAAACGGCGATGGGTCAAATTTTGCTCAAACCCCCTGCAGTTTTGAAAATGTCTGAAATGTCGGAAATTTGACTCCTGAGCGTGATTTTTGAGCCGAATTCTGACTCTCTGCACCTACTTTCAGTTTCAAATTACGACTTTTTATACCGAAAAAATGCCAATTACTGAAAACGGCGATAGGTCATATTTTGCCCAAACCCCCTTGCAGTTTTCAAAATGTCGGAAATTTGACTCCTGAGCGTGATTTTTGAGCCGAATTCTGACTCTCTGCACTTATTTTCAGTTTCACATTACGACTTTTTACACCGAAAATATGCCAATTACTGAAAACGGCGAAGGGTCATATTTAGCCCAAACCCCCCTGCAGTTTTCAAAATGTCTGAAATGTCGGAAATTTGACTCTTGAGCGTGATTTTATCCGAATTCTGACTCTCTGCACCTATTTTCAGTTTCAAATTACGACTTTTTATACCGAAAATATGCCAATTACTGTTAACGGCGATGGGTCATATTTTGCCCAAACCCCCCTGCAGTTTTCAAAATGTCTAAAATGTCGGAAATTTGACTCCTGAGCGTGATTTTTGAGCCAAATTATGACTCTCTGCACCTATTTTCAGTTTCAAATTACGACGTTTCATACCGAAAATATGCCAATTACTGTAAACGGCGATGGGTCATATTTTGCCCAAACCCCCCGGCAGTTTTCAAAATGTCCGAAATGTCGGAAATTTGACTCCTGAGCTTGATTTTTTATCCGAATTCTGGCTCTCTGCACCTTTTTTCAGTTTCAAATTACGACTTTTTATACCGAAAATATGCCAATTACTGAAAACGGCGATGGGTCATATTTTGCCCAAACCCCCTTGCAGTTTTCAAAATGTCTGAAATTTCGGAAATTAGACTCCTGAGCGTGATTTTTGAGCCGAATTCTGACTCTCTGCACCTATTATCAGTTTCAAATTACGACTTTTTATACCGAAAATATGCCAATTACTGAAAACGGCGATGTGTCATATTTTGCCCAAACCCCCTGCAGTTTTGAAAATGTCTGAAATGTCGGAAATTTGACTCCTGAGCGTGATTATTTATCCAAATTCTGACTCTCTGCACCTATTTTCAGTTTCAAATGTCGGAAATTTGACTCCTGAGCGTGATTTTTTATCCGAATTCTGACTCTCTGCAAGTATTTTCAGTTTCAAATTACGACGTTTCATAACGAAAATATGCCAATTATTGAAATCGGCGATGGGTCATATTTTGCCCAAACCCCCCTGCAGTTTTTAAGATGTCAGAAATGTCGAAAATTTGACTCCTGAGCGTGATTTTTGAGCCGAATTCTGACTCTCTGCATCTACTTTCAGTTTCAAATTACGAATTTTATACCGAAAAAATGCCAATTACTGAAAACGGCGATGGGTCATATTTTGCCCAAACCCCCTTGCAGTTTTCAAAATGTCTGAAATGTCTGGAATTTGACTCCAGAGCGTGATTTTTGAGCCGAATTCTGACTCTTTGCACCTATTTTCAGTTTCAAATTACGACTTTTTATACCGAAAATATGCCAATTACTGAAAACGGCAATGGGTCATATTTTGACCAAACCCCCCTGCAGTTTTCAAAATGTCTGAAATGTCGGAAATTTGACTCTTGAGCGTGATTTTTGAGCCGAATTCTGACTCTCTGCACCTATTTTCAGTTTCAAATTACGACTTTTTATACCGAAAATATGCCAATTACTGAAAACGGCGATGGGTCAAATTTTGCTCAAACCCCCCTGCAGTTTTGAAAATGTCTGAAATGTCGGAAATTTGACTCCTGAGCGTGATTTTTGAGCCGAATTCTGACTCTCTGCACCTACTTTCAGTTTCAAATTACGACTTTTTATACCGAAAAAATGCCAATTACTGAAAACGGCGATAGGTCATATTTTGCCCAAACCCCCTTGCAGTTTTCAAAATGTCGGAAATTTGACTCCTGAGCGTGATTTTTGAGCCGAATTCTGACTCTCTGCACTTATTTTCAGTTTCACATTACGACTTTTTACACCGAAAATATGCCAATTACTGAAAACGGCGAAGGGTCATATTTAGCCCAAACCCCCCTGCAGTTTTCAAAATGTCTGAAATGTCTGAAATTTGACTCCTGAGCGTGATTTTTGAGCCGAATTCTGACTCTTTGCACCTATTTTCAGTTTCAAATTACGACTTTTTATACCGAAAATATGGCAATTACTGAAAACGGCAATAGGTCATATTTTGACCAAACCCCCCTGCAGTTTTCAAAATGTCTGAAATGTCGGAAATTTAAACTCCTGAGCGTGATTTTTTATCCGAATTCTGACTCTCTGCAAGTATTTTCAGTTTCAAATTACGACGTTTCATAACGAAAATATGCCAATTATTGAAATCGGCGATGGGTCATATTTTGCCCAAACCCCCCTGCAGTTTTTAAGATGTCAGAAATGTCGGAAATTTGACTCCTGAGCGTGATTTTTGAGGCGAATTCTGACTCTCTGCACCTATTTTCAGTTTCAAATTACGATTTTTTATATCGAAAATATGACAATTACTGAAAACGGCGATGGGTCATATTTTGCCCGAACCCCCCTGCAGTTCTCAAAATGTCTGAAATTTCGGAAATTTGACTCCTGAGCGTGATTTTTGAGCCGAATTCTGACTCTCTGCACCTATTTTCAGTTTCAAATTACGATTTTTTATACCGAAAATATGCCAATTACTGAAAACGGCGATGGGTCATATTTTGCCCAAACCCCCCCTGCAGTATTCAAAATGTTTGAAATTTCGGAAATTTGACTCCTGAGCGTGATTTTTGAGCCGAATGCTGACTCTCTGCACCTATTTTCAGTTTCAAATTACGACTTTTTATACAGAAAATATGCCAATTACTGAAAACGGCTATGGGTCATATTTTGCCCTAAACCCCCGTGCAGTTTTCAAAATGTCTGTGTCTGAAATGTCGGAAATTTGACTCCTGAGCATGATTTTTTATCCGAATTCTGACTCTCTGCACCTATTTTCAGTTTCAAATTACGACTTTTTATACCGAAAATATGCCAATTACTAAAAACGGCGATGGGTCATATTTTGCCCAAACCCCCCTGCAGTTTTTAAAATGTCTGAAATGTCGGAAATTTGAATCCTGAGCGTGATTTTTGAGCCGAATGCTGACTATCTGCACTTATTTTCAGTTTCAAGATACGACTTTTTACACCGAAAATATGCCAATTACTGAAAACGTCGAATGGTCATATTTTGCCCAAACCCCCCTGCAGTTTTCAAAATGCCTGAAATGTCGGAAATTTGACTGATGAGCATGATTTTTCATCCGAATTCTGACTCTCTGCAGCTATTTTCAGTTTCAAATTACGACATTTTATACCGAAAATATGACAATTACTGAAAACGGCGATGGGTCATATTTTGCCCAAACCCCCCTGCAGTTTTCAAAATGTCTGAAATGTCGGAAATTTGACTCCTGAGCGTGATTTTTGAGCCAAATTATGACTCTCTGCACCTATTTTCAGTTTCAAATTACGACGTTTCATACCGAAAATATGCCAATTACTGTAAACGGCGATGGGTCATATTTTGCCCAAACCCCCCGGCAGTTTTCAAAATGTCCGAAATGTCGGAAATTTGACTCCTGAGCTTGATTTTTTATCCGAATTCTGGCTCTCTGCACCTATTTTCAGTTTCAAATTACGACTTTTTATACCGAAAATATGCCAATTACTGAAAACGGCGATGGGTCATATTTTGCCCAAACCCCCTTGCAGTTTTCAAAATGTCTGAAATTTCGGAAATTAGACTCCTGAGCGTGATTTTTGAGCCGAATTCTGACTCTCTGCACCAATTATCAGTTTCAAATTACGACTTTTTATACCGAAAATATGCCAATTACTGAAAACGGCGATGTGTCATATTTTGCCCAAACCCCCTGCAGTTTTGAAAATGTCTGAAATGTCGGAAATTTGACTCCCGAGCGTGATTATTTATCCAAATTCTGACTCTCTGCACCTATTTTCAGTTTCAAATGTCGGAAATTTGACTCCTGAGCGTGATTTTTTATCCGAATTCTGACTCTCTGCAAGTATTTTCAGTTTCAAATTACGACGTTTCATAACGAAAATATGCCAATTATTGAAATCGGCGATGGGTCATATTTTGCCCAAACCCCCCTGCAGTTTTTAAGATGTCAGAAATGTCGAAAATTTGACTCCTGAGCGTGATTTTTGAGCCGAATTCTGACTCTCTGCATCTACTTTCAGTTTCAAATTACGACTTTTTATACCGAAAAAATGCCAATTACTGAAAACGGCGATGGGTCATATTTTGCCCAAACCCTCTTGCAGTTTTCAAAATGTCGGAAATTTGACTCCTGAGCGTGATTTTTGAGCCGAATTCTGACTCTCTGCACTTATTTTCAGTTTCACATTACGACTTTTTACACCGAAAATATGCCAATTACTGAAAACGGCGAAGGGTCATATTTTGCCCAAACCCCCCTGCAGTTTTCAAAATGTCTGAAATGTCTGAAATTTGACTCCAGAGCGTGATTTTTGAGCCAAATTCTGACTCTTTGCACCTATTTTCAGTTTCAAATTACGACTTTTTATACCGAAAATATGCCAATTACTGAAAACGGCAATGGGTCATATTTTGACCAAACCCCCCTGCAGTTTTCAAAATGTCTGAAATGTCGGAAATTTGACTCTTGAGCGTGATTTTTTATCCGAATTCTGACTCTCTGCACCTATTTTCAGTTTCAAATTACGACTTTTTATACCGAAAATATGCCAATTACTGAAAACGGCGATGGGTCAAATTTTGCTCAAACCCCCCTGCAGTTTTGAAAATGTCTGAAATGTCGGAAATTTGACTCCTGAGCGTGATTTTTGAGCCGAATTCTGACTCTCTGCACCTACTTTCAGTTTCAAATTACGACTTTTTATACCGAAAAAATGCCAATTACTGAAAACGGCGATAGGTCATATTTTGCCCAAACCCCCTTGCAGTTTTCAAAATGTCTGAAATGTCGGAAATTTAAACTCCTGAGCGTGATTTTTTATCCGAATTCTGACTATCTGCACCTATTTTCAGTTTCAAATTACGACTTTTTATACTGAAAATATGCCAATTACTGAAAACGGCGATAGGTCATATTTTACCCAAACCCCCCTGTAGTTTTCAAAATGTCAGAAATTTCGGAAATTTGACTCCTGAGCGTGATTTTTGAGCCGAATTTTGACTCTCTGCACCTATTTTCAGTTTCAAATTACGACTTTTTATACCGAAAATAAGCCAATTACTGAAAACGGCGATGGGTCATATTTTGCCCAAACCCCCCTGCAGTTTTCAAAATGTCTGAAATTTCGGAAATTAGACTCCTGAGCGTGATTTTTGAGCCGAATTCTGACTCTCTGCACCTATTATCAGTTTCAAATTACGACTTTTTATACCGAAAATATGCCAATTACTGAAAACGGCGATGTGTCATATTTTGCCCAAACCCCCCTGCAGTTTTGAAAATGTCTGAAATGTCGGAAATTTGACTCCTGAGCGTGATTATTTATCCAAATTCTGACTCTCTGCACCTATTTTCAGTTTCAAATGTCGGAAATTTAACTCCTGAGCGTGATTTTTTATCCGAATTCTGACTCTCTGCAAGTATTTTCAGTTTCAAATTACGACGTTTCATAACGAAAATATGCCAATTATTGAAATCGGCGATGGGTCATATTTTGCCCAAACCCCCCTGCAGTTTTTAAGATGTCAGAAATGTCGGAAATTTGACTCCTGAGCGTGATTTTTGAGGCGAATTCTGACTCTCTGCACCTATTTTCAGTTTCAAATTACGATTTTTTATATCGAAAATATGACAATTACTGAAAACGGCGATGGGTCATATTTTGCCCGAACCCCCCTGCAGTTCTCAAAATGTCTGAAATTTCGGAAATTTGACTCCTGAGCGTGATTTTTGAGCCGAATTCTGACTCTCTGCACCTATTTTCAGTTTCAAATTACGAATTTTTATACCGAAAATATGCCAATTACTGAAAACGGCGATGGGTCATATTTTGCCCAAACCCCCCCTGCAGTTTTCAAAATGTTTGAAATTTCGGAAATTTGACTCCTGAGCGTGATTTTTGAGCCGAATCCTGACTCTCTGCACCTATTTTCAGTTTCAAATTACGACTTTTTATACAGAAAATATGCCAAATTACTGAAAACGGCTATGGGTCATATTTTGCCCTAAACCCCCGTACAGTTTTCAAAATGTCTGTGTCGGAAATTTGACTCCTGAGCATGATTTTTTATCCGAATTCTGACTCTCTGCACCTATTTTCAGTTTCAAATTATGACTTTTTATACCGAAAATATGCCAATTACTAAAAACGGCGATGGGTCATATTTTGCCCAAACCCCCCTGCAGTTTTTAAAATGTCTGAAATGTCGGAAATTTGACTCCTGAGCGTGATTTTTGAGCCGAATGCTGACTATCTGCACTTATTTTCAGTTTCAAGATACGACTTTTTACACCGAAAATATGCCAATTACTGAAAACGTCGAATGGTCATATTTTGCCAAAACCCCCCTGCAGTTTTCAAAATGCCTGAAATGTCGGAAATTTGACTGATGAGCATGATTTTTCATCCGAATTCTGACTCTCTGCAGCTATTTTCAGTTTCAAATTACGACATTTTATACCGAAAATATGCCAAATACTGTTAACGGCGATGGGTCATATTTTGCCCAAACCCCCCTGCAGTTTTCAAAATGTCTGAAATGTCGGAAATTTGAGTCCTGAGCGTGATTTTTGAGCCAAATTATGACTCTCTGAACCTATTTTCAGTTTCAAATTACGACGTTTCAACATGAAAATATGCCAATTACTGTAAACGGCGATGGGTCATATTTTGCCCAAACCCCCCTGCAGTTTTGAAAATGTCTGAAATATCGGAAATTTGACTCCTGAGCGTGATTATTTATCCAAATTCTGACTCTCTGCACCTATTTTCAGTTTCAAATGTCGGAAATTTGACTCCTGAGCGTGATTTTTTATCCGAATTCTGACTCTCTGCAAGTATTTTCAGTTTCAAATTACGACGTTTCATAACGAAAATATGCCAATTATTGAAATCGGCGATGGGTCATATTTTGCCCAAACCCCCCTGCAGTTTTTAAGATGTCAGAAATGTCGGAAATTTGACTCCTGAGCGTGATTTTTGAGCCGAATTCTGACTCTCTGCATCTACTTTCAGTCTCAAATTACGACTTTTTATACCGAAAAAATGCCAATTACTGAAAACGGCGATGGGTCATATTTTGCCCAAACCCCCTTGCAGTTTTCAAAATGTCGGAAATTTGACTCCTGAGCGTGATTTTTGAGCCGAATTCTGACTCTCTGCACTTATTTTCAGTTTCACATTACGACTTTTTACACCGAAAATATGCCAATTACTGAAAACGGCGAAGGGTCATATTTTGCCCAAACCCCCCTGCAGTTTTCAAAATGTCTGAAATGTCTGAAATTTGACTCCAGAGCGTGATTTTTGAGCCGAATTCTGACTCTTTGCACCTATTTTCAGTTTCAAATTACGACTTTTTATACCGAAAATATGCCAATTACTGAAAACGGCAATGGGTCATATTTTGACCAAACCCCCCTGCAGTTTTCAAAATGTCTGAAATGTCGGAAATTTGTCTCTTGAGCGTGATTTTTTATCCGAATTCTGACTCTCTGCACCTATTTTCAGTTTCAAATTACGACTTTTTATACCGAAAATATGCCAATTACTGAAAACGGCGATAGGTCATATTTTACCCAAACCCCCCTGTAGTTTTCAAAATGTCAGAAATTTCGGAAATTTGACTCCTGAGCGTGATTTTTGAGCCGAATTCTGACTCTCTGCACCTATTTTCAGTTTCAAATTACGACTTTTTATACCGAAAATATGCCAATTACTGAAAACAGCGATGGGTCATATTTTGCCCAAACCCCCCCTACAGTTTTCAAAATGTCTGAAATGTCTGAAATTTGACTCCTGAGCGTGATTTTTGAGCCGAATTCTGACTCTCTGCACCTATTTTCAGTTTCAAATTACGACTTTTTATACCGAAAATATGCCAATTGCTGAAAATGGTAATGGGTCATATTTTGACCAAACCCCCCCTGCAGTTTTTAAAATATCTGAAATGTCGGAAATTTGACTCCTGAGCGTGATTATTTATAAGAACTCTGACTCTCTGCACCTATTTTCAGTTTCAAATTACAACTTTTTATACCGAAAATATGCCAATTACTGAAAACGGGGATGGGTCATATTTTGCCCAAACCCTCCTGCAGTTTTCAAAATGTCGGAAATTTGACTCCTGAGCGTGATTTTTTCATCCGAATTCTGACTCTCTGCACCTATTTTCAGTTTCAAATTACGACTTTTTATACCGATAGGTCATATTTTACCCAAACCCCCCTGCAGTTTTCAAAATATCTGAAATGTCGGAAATTTGACTTCTGAGCGTGATTATTTATCCGAACTCTGACTCTCTGCACCTATTTTCAGTTTCAAATTACGACTTTTTATACCGAAAATATGCCAATTACTGAAAACAGCGATGGGTCATATTTTGCCCAAACCCCCCTGCAGTTTTCAAAATGTCTGAAATGTCGGAAATTTGACTCCTGAGCGTGATTTTTGAGCTGAATTCTGACTCTCTGCACTCATTTTCAGTTTTAAATTACGACTATTTACACCGAAAATATGCCAATAACTGAAAACGGCGAATTGTCATATTTTGCCCAAACCCCCCTGCAGTTTTCAAAATGTCTGAAATGTCGGAAATTTGACTCCTGAGCGTGATTTTTGAGCCGAATTCTGACTCTCTGCATCTATTTTCAGTTTCAAATTACGACTTTTTATACCGAAAATATGCCTATTACTGAAAACGGCGATGAGTCATATTTTGCCCAAACCCCCCTGCAGTTTTCAAAATGTCTGAAATGTCGGAAATTTGACTCCTGAGCGTCATTTTTGAGCCGAATTCTTACGAATTTTGATACCGAAAATATGCCAATTACTGAAAACGGCGATGGGTCATATTTTGCTCAAACCCCCCTGCAGTTTTCAAAATGTCTGAAATGTCGGAAATTTGACTCCTGAGCGTGATTTTTGAGCCGAATTCTGACTCTCTGCACTTATTTTTAGTTTCAAATTACGAATTTTTACACCGAAAATATGCCAATAACTGAAAACGGCGAATGGTCATATTTTGCCCAAACCCCCTGCAGTTTTCAAAATGTCTGAAATGTCGGAAATTTTACTCCTGAGCGTGATTTTTGAGCCAAATTCTGACTCTCTGCACCTATTTTCAGTTTCAAATTACGACTTTTTATACCGAAAATATGCCAATTGCTGAAAATGGTAATGGGTCATATTTTGACCAAACCCCCCTGCAGTTTTTAAAATATCTGAAATGTCGGAAATTTGACTCCTGAGCGTGATTATTTATAAGAACTCTGACTCTCTGCACCTATTTTCAGTTTCAAATTACAACTTTTTATACCGAAAATATGCCAATTACTGAAAACGGGGATGGGTCATATTTTGCCCAAACCCTCCTGCAGTTTTCAAAATGTCGGAAATTTGACTCCTGAGCGTGATTTTTTCATCCGAATTCTGACTCTCTGCACCTATTTTCAGTTTCAAATTACGACTTTTTATACCGATAGGTCATATTTTACCCAAACCCCCCTGCAGTTTTCAAAATATCTGAAATGTCGGAAATTTGACTTCTGAGCGTGATTATTTATCCGAACTCTGACTCTCTGCACCTATTTTCAGTTTCAAATTACGACTTTTTATACCGAAAATATGCCAATTACTGAAAACAGCGATGGGTCATATTTTGCCCAAACCCCCCTGCAGTTTTCAAAATGTCTGAAATGTCGGAAATTTGACTCCTGAGCGTGATTTTTGAGCTGAATTCTGACTCTCTGCACTCATTTTCAGTTTTAAATTACGACTATTTACACCGAAAATATGCCAATAACTGAAAACGGCGAATTGTCATATTTTGCCCAAACCCCCCTGCAGTTTTCAAAATGTCTGAAATGTCGGAAATTTGACTCCTGAGCGTGATTTTTGAGCCGAATTCTGACTCTCTGCATCTATTTTCAGTTTCAAATTACGACTTTTTATACCGAAAATATGCCTATTACTGAAAACGGCGATGAGTCATATTTTGCCCAAACCCCCCTGCAGTTTTCAAAATGTCTGAAATGTCGGAAATTTGACTCCTGAGCGTGATTTTTGAGCCGAATTCTTACGAATTTTGATACCGAAAATATGCCAATTACTGAAAACGGCGATGGGTCATATTTTGCTCAAACCCCCCTGCAGTTTTCAAAATGTCTGAAATGTCGGAAATTTGACTCCTGAGCGTGATTTTTGAGCCGAATTCTGACTCTCTGCACTTATTTTCAGTTTCAAATTACGAATTTTTACACCGAAAATATGCCAATAACTGAAAACGGCGAATGGTCATATTTTGCCCAAACCCCCTGCAGTTTTCAAAATGTCTGAAATGTCGGAAATTTTACTCCTGAGCGTGATTTTTGAGCCAAATTCTGACTCTCTGCACCTATTTTCAGTTTCAAATTACGACTTTTTATACCGAAAATATGCCTATTACTGAAAACGGCGATGGGTCATATTTTGCCCAAACCCCCCTGCAGTTTTCAAAATGTCTGAAATGTCGGAAATTAGACTCCTGAGCGTGATTTTTGAGCCGAATTTTGACTCTCTGCACCTATTTTCAGTTTCAAATTACGAATTTTTATAACGAAATTATGCCAATTGCTAAAAACGGCGATGGGTCATATTTTGCCCAAACCCCCCTGCACTTTTCAAAAGGTCTGAAATTTCAGAAATTTGACTCCTGGGCGTGACTTTTGAGCTGAATTCTGACTCTCTGCACCTATTTTCAGTTTCAAATTACGAATTTTTATACCGAAAATATGCCAATTACTGAAAACGGCGATGGGTCATATTTTGACCAAACTCCCCTGCAGTTTTCAAAATGTCTGAAATGTCGGAAATTTGACTCTTGAGCGTGATTTTTAGGCGAATTCTGAATCTCTGCACCTATTTTCCGTTTCAAATTACGACTTTTTATACCGAAAATATGCCAATTACTGAAAACGGCGATGGGTCATATTTGGCCCAAACCCCCCTGCAGTTTTTAAAATGTCTGAAATGTCGGAAATTTGACTCCTGAGCGTGATTTTTTATCCGAATTCTGACTCTGCACCTATTTTCAGTTTCAAATGTCGGAAATTTGACTCCTGAGCGTGATTTTTTATCCGAATTCTGACTCTCTGCAAGTATTTTCAGTTTCAAATTACGACGTTTCATAACGAAAATATGCCAATTACTGAAATCGGCGATGGGTCATATTTGCCCAAACCCCCTGCAGTTTTTAAAATGTCAGAAATGTCGGAAATTTGACTCCTGAGCGTGATTTTTAGGCGAATTCTGACTCTCTGCACCTATTTTCAGTTTCAAATTACGACTTTTTATACCGAAAATATGCCAATTACTGAAAACGGCGATAGGTCATATTTTGCCCAAACCCCCCTGCAGTTTTCAAAATGTCGGAAATTTGACTCCCGAGCGTGATTTTTGAGCCGAATTCTGACTCTCTGCACTTATTTTCAGTTTCAAATTACGACTTTTTACACCGAAAATATGCCAATAACTGAAAACGGCGAATGGTCATATTTTGCCCAAACCCCCCTGCAGTTTTCAAAATGTCTGAAATGTCGGAAATTTGACTCCTGAGCGTGATTTTTGAGCCGAATTCTGACTCTTTGCACCTATTTTCAGTTTCAAATTACGAATTTTCATACCGAAATTATGCCAATTACTGAAAACGGCGATGGGTCATATTTGGCCCAAACCCCCCTGCAGTTTTTAAAATGTCTGAAATGTCGGAAATTTGACTCCTGAGCGTGATTTTTTATCCGAATTCTGACTCTGCACCTATTTTCAGTTTCAAATGTCGGAAATTTGACTCCTGAGCGTGATTTTTTATCCGAATTCTGACTCTCTGCAAGTATTTTCAGTTTCAAATTACGACGTTTCATAACGAAAATATGCCAATTACTGAAATCGGCGATGGGTCATATTTGCCCAAACCCCCTGCAGTTTTCAAAATGTCTGAAATGTCGGAAATTTGACTCCTGAGCGTGATTTTTGAGCTGAATTCTGACTCTCTGCACTCATTTTCAGTTTTAAATTACGACTATTTACACCGAAAATATGCCAATAACTGAAAACGGCGAATTGTCATATTTTGCCCAAACCCCCCTGCAGTTTTCAAAATGTCTGAAATGTCGGAAATTTGACTCCTGAGCGTGATTTTTGAGCCGAATTCTGACTCTCTGCATCTATTTTCAGTTTCAAATTACGACTTTTTATACCGAAAATATGCCTATTACTGAAAACGGCGATGAGTCATATTTTGCCCAAACCCCCCTGCAGTTTTCAAAATGTCTGAAATGTCGGAAATTTGACTCCTGAGCGTGATTTTTGAGCCGAATTCTTACGAATTTTGATACCGAAAATATGCCAATTACTGAAAACGGCGATGGGTCATATTTTGCTCAAACCCCCCTGCAGTTTTCAAAATGTCTGAAATGTCGGAAATTTGACTCCTGAGCGTGATTTTTGAGCCGAATTCTGACTCTCTGCGCTGATTTTCAGTTTCAAATTACGAATTTTTACACCGAAAATATGCCAATAACTGAAAACGGCGAATGGTCATATTTTGCCCAAACCCCCTGCAGTTTTCAAAATGTCTGAAATGTCGGAAATTTTACTCCTGAGCGTGATTTTTGAGCCAAATTCTGACTCTCTGCACATATTTTCAGTTTCAAATTACGACTTTTTATACCGAAAATATGCCTATTACTGAAAACGGCGATGGGTCATATTTTGCCCAAACCCCCCTGCAGTTTTCAAAATGTCTGAAATGTCGGAAATTAGACTCCTGAGCGTGATTTTTGAGCCGAATTTTGACTCTCTGCACCTATTTTCAGTTTCAAATTACGAATTTTTATAACGAAATTATGCCAATTGCTAAAAACGGCGATGGGTCATATTTTGCCCAAACCCCCCTGCACTTTTCAAAAGGTCTGAAATTTCAGAAATTTGACTCCTGGGCGTGACTTTTGAGCTGAATTCTGACTCTCTGCACCTATTTTCAGTTTCAAATTACGAGTTTTTATACCGAAAATATGCCAATTACTGAAAACGGCGATGGGTCATATTTTGACCAAACTCCCCTGCAGTTTTCAAAATGTCTGAAATGTCGGAAATTTGACTCTTGAGCGTGATTTTTAGGCGAATTCTGAATCTCTGCACCTATTTTCCGTTTCAAATTACGACTTTTTATACCGAAAATATGCCAATTACTGAAAACGGCGATGGGTCATATTTGGCCCAAACCCCCCTGCAGTTTTTAAAATGTCTGAAATGTCGGAAATTTGACTCCTGAGCGTGATTTTTTATCCGAATTCTGACTCTGCACCTATTTTCAGTTTCAAATGTCGGAAATTTGACTCCTGAGCGTGATTTTTTATCCGAATTCTGACTCTCTGCAAGTATTTTCAGTTTCAAATTACGACGTTTCATAACGAAAATATGCCAATTACTGAAATCGGCGATGGGTCATATTTGCCCAAACCCCCTGCAGTTTTTAAAATGTCAGAAATGTCGGAAATTTGACTCCTGAGCGTGATTTTTAGGCGAATTCTGACTCTCTGCACCTATTTTCAGTTTCAAATTACGACTTTTTATACCGAAAATATGCCAATTACTGAAAACGGCGTTAGGTCATACTTTGCCCAAACCCCCCTGCAGTTTTCAAAATGTCGGAAATGTCGGAAATTTGACTCCCGAGCGTGATTTTTGAGCCGAATTCTGACTCTCTGCACTTATTTTCAGTTTCAAATTACGACTTTTTACACCGAAAATATGCCAATAACTGAAAACGGCGAATGGTCATATTTTGCCCAAACCCCCCTGCAGTTTTCAAAATGTCTGAAATGTCGGAAATTTGACTCCTGAGCGTGATTTTTGAGCCGAATTCTGACTCTTTGCACCTATTTTCAGTTTCAAATTACGAATTTTCATACCGAAATTATGCCAATTACTGAAAACGGCGATGGGTCATATTTGGCCCAAACCCCCCTGCAGTTTTTAAAATGTCTGAAATGTCGGAAATTTGACTCCTGAGCGTGATTTTTTATCCGAATTCTGACTCTGCACCTATTTTCAGTTTCAAATGTCGGAAATTTGACTCCTGAGCGTGATTTTTTATCCGAATTCTGACTCTCAGCAAGTATTTTCAGTTTCAAATTACGACGTTTCATAACGAAAATATGCCAATTACTCAAATCGGCGATGGGTCATATTTGCCCAAACCCCCTGCAGTTTTTAAAATGTCAGAAATGTCGGAAATTTGACTCCTGAGCGTGATTTTTAGGCGAATTCTGACTCTCTGCACCTATTTTCAGTTTCAAATTACGACTTTTTATACCGAAAATATGCCAATTACTGAAAACGGCGATAGGTCATATTTTGCCCAAACCCCCTGCAGTTTTCAAAATGTCGGAAATGTCGGAAATTTGACTCCCGAGCGTGATTTTTGAGCCGAATTCTGACTCTCTGCACTTATTTTTAGTTTCAAATTACGACTTTTTTCACCGAAAATATGCCAATAACTGAAAACGGCGAATGGTCATATTTTGCCCAAACCCCCCTGCAGTTTTCAAAATGTCTGAAATGTCGGAAATTTGACTCCTGAGCGTGATTTTTGAGCCGAATTCTGACTCTTTGCACCTATTTTCAGTTTCAAATTACGAATTTTCATACCGAAATTATGCCAATTACTGAAAACGGCGATGGGTCATATTTTCCCCAAACCCCCCTGCAGTTTTCAAAATGTCTGAAATGTCGGAAATTTGACTCCTGAGCGTGATTTTTTTGCCCGAATTCTGACTCTCTGCGCCTATTTTCAGTTTCAAATTACGACTTTTTATACCGAAAATATACCAATTACTGAAAACGGCGATGGGTCATATTTTGCCCAAACCCCCCTGCAGTTTTCAAAATGTCTGAAATGTCGGAAATTTGACTCCTGAGCGTGATTATTTATCCGAATTCTGACTCTCTGCACCTATTTTCAGTTTCAAATGTCGGAAATTTGACTCCTGAGCGTGATTTTTTATCCGAATTCTGACTCTCTGCAAGTATTTTCTGTTTCAAATTACGACGTTTCATAACGAAAATATGCCAATTACTGAAAACAGCGATGGGTCATGTTTTGCCCAAACCCCCCTGCAGTTTTCAAAATGTCTGAAATGTCGGAAATTTGACTCCTGAGCGTGATTTTTGAGCCGAATTCTGACTCTCTGCACCTATTTTCAGTTTCAAATTACGACTTTTTATACCGAAAATATGCCAATTACTGAAAACGGCAATGGGTCATATTTTAACCAAACCCCCCTGCAGTTTTCAAAATATCTGCAATGTCGGAAATTTGACTCCTGAGTGTGATTATTTATCCGAACTCTGACTCTCTGCACCTATTTTCAGTTTCAAATTACGACTTTTTACACCGAAAATATGCCAATAACTGAAAACAGCGAATGGTCATATTTTGCCTAAACCCCCCTGCAGTTTTCAAAATGTCTGAAATGTCGGAAATTTGACTCCTGAACGTGATTTTTGAGCCGAATTCTGACTCTGCATCTATTTTCAGTTTCAAATTACGACTTTTTATACCGAAAATATGCCTATTACTAAAAACGGCGATGGGTCATATTTTGCCCAAACCCCCTGCAGTTTTCAAAATGTCTGAAATGTCGGAAATTAGACTCCTGAGCGTGATTTTTAAGCCGAATTTTGACTCTCTGCACCTATTTTCAGTTTCAAATTACGAATTTTTATAACGAAATTATGCCAATTACTAAAAACGGCGATGGGTCATATTTTGCCCAAACCCCCCTGCAGTTTTCAAAATGTCTGAAATTTCAGAAATTTGACTCCTGGGCGTGACTTTTGAGCTGAATTCTGACTCTCTGCACCTATTTTCAGTTTCAAATTACGAATTTTTATACCGAAAATATGTCAATTACTGAAAACGGCGTGTGGTCATATTTTGACCAAACCCCCCTGCAGTTTTCAAAATGTCTGGAATGTCGGAAATTTGACTCCTTAGCGTGATTATTTATCCGAATTCTGACTCTCTGCACCTATTTTCAGTTTCAAATGTCGGAAATTTGACTCCTGAGCGTGATTTTTTATCCGAATTCTGACTCTCTGCGAGTATTTTCAGTTTCAAATTACGACGTTTCATAACGAAAATATGCCAATTACTTAAATAGGCGATGGGTCATATTTTGCCCAAACCCCCTGCAGTTTTCAAAATGTCTGAAATGTTTTAAATTTGACTCCTGAGCGTGATTTTTGAGCCGAATTCTGACTCTCTGCACCTATTTTTAGTTTCAAATTACGAATTTTTATACCAAAAATATGCCTATTACTGAAAACGGCGATGGGTCATATTTTGCCCAAACCCCCCTGCAGTTTTTAAAATGTCAGAAATGTCGGAAATTTGACTCCTGAGCGTGATTTTTGAGCCAAATTCTGACTCTCTGCACCTATTTTCAGTTTCAAATTACGAATTTTTATACCGAAATTATGCTAATTACTGAAAACGACGATGGGTCATATTTTGCCCAAACCCCCCTGCAGTTTTCAAAATGTCGGAAATTTGACTCCTGAGCGTGATTTTTTTTATCCAAATTCTGCCTCTCTGCACCTATTTTCAGTTTCAAATTACGACTTTTTATACCGAAAATATGCCAATTACTGAAAACGGTGATAGGTCATATTTTACCCAAACCCCCCTGCAGTTTTCAAAATATCTGAAATGTCGGAAATTTGACTCCTGAGCGTGATTATTTATCCGAACTCTGACTCTCTGCACCTATTTTCAGTTTCAAATTACTACTTTTTATACCGAAAATATGCCAATTACTGAAAACGGCGATGGGTCATATTTTGCCCAAACCCCCCCCCTGCAGTTTTCAAAATGTCGGAAATTTGACTCCTGAGCGTGATTTTTTATCCGAATTCTGACTCTCTGCACCTATTTTTAGTTTCAAATTACGACTTTTTATACCGAAAATATGCCAATTACTGAAAACGGCGATAGGTCATATTTTACCCAAACCCCCCTGCAGTTTTCAAAATATCTGAAATGTCGGAAATTTGACTCCTGAGCGTGATTATTTATCCGAACTCTGACTCTCTGCACCTATTTTCAGTTTCAA